>NW_023268988.1:0-4494 GCF_013103735.1 Etheostoma cragini
TAGTACGTTAAAAAAGGGATGAAAACGCCATAGCATAGTATGTCAAAAGGACAGTGTATTGTATGTCAAAAAAAGTGATAAAAACGGCATAGTATAGTACGTAAAAAGGAAATTGTATATGTCGAAAAAAGTGATAAAAAAGCAATAGAATATTATGTTAAAAGGACATAGTATAGTATGTCAAAAAAAACGATAAAAACACCACAGTATGGTATGTCAAAAGGACATAGTATACTATGTCAAAAAAAGTGATAAAAACGCCATAGTATAGTATGTCAAAATGACATAGTATAATATGTCAAAAAAAGGGATGAAAATGCCATAGTATAGTATGTCAAAAGGACATACTTTAATGTGTTGAAAAAGTGATACAAATGCCATGGTATTGTATGTCAAAAGGACAGAGTATAGTATGTCAAAAAAAGTGATAAAAACGGCATAGTATAGTACGTAAAAAGGACATTGTATACGTCGAACAAAGTGATAAAAAAGCAATAGAATATTATGTGAAAAGGACATAGTATAGTATGTCAAAAAAAACAATAAAAACGCCACAGTATAGTATGTAAAAAGGACTTAGTATAGTATGTCAAAAAAAGGGATGAAAACGCCATAGTATAGTATGTCAAAAGGACAGTGTATTGTATGTCAAAAAAAGTGAAAAAAACACCACAGTATAGTATGTCAAAAGGACATAGTATAATATGTCAAAAAATAGTGATAAAAACGCCATAGTATAGTATGTCAAATTGACATAGTATAATATGTCGAAAAAAGCGATAAAAAAGCCAAAGTATTTATGTCAAAAGGACAGAGTATAATATGTCAAAAAAAGTGATGAAAACGCCATAGTATAGTATGTCAAAAGGACAGAGTATAGTATGTCAAAAGGACATATTATGATATGTCGAAAAAAGTGATAAAAAAACAATAGTGTATATGTCAAAAAGGACATAGTATATTATGTCAAAAAAGTGATAAAAATGCCACAGTATAGTATGTCAAAATGACATAGTATAATATGTCGAAAAAAGTGATAAAAACGCCATAGTATATTATGTCAAAAGGACATAGTATTGTATGTCAAAAAAAACGATAAAAACGCCACAGTATAGTATGTAAAAAGGACTTAGTATAGTATGTCAAAAAAGGGATGAAAACGCCATAGTATAGTATGTCAAAAGGACAGTGTATTGTATGTCAAAAAAAGTAAAAAAAACACCATAGTATAGTATGTCAAAAAAGTGATAAAAACGCCATAGTATACTATGTGAAGAGGACATACTATAATGAGTAGAAAAAGTGATAAAAATGCCATGGTATTGTAAGTCAAAAGGACAGAGTATAGTATGTCAAAAAAGTGATGAAAACGGCATAGTATAGTACGTAAAAAGGACATAGTATATGTCGAAAAAAGTGATAAAAAAGCAATAGAATATTATGAGAAAAGGACATAGTATAGTATGTCAAAAGGACTTAGTATAGTATGTCAAAAAAAGGGATGAAAACGCCATAGTATAGTATGTCAAAAGGACAGTGTATAGTATGTCAAAAAAAGTGAAAAAAACACCACATTATAGTATGTCAAAAGGACATAGTATAGTATCTAAAAAAAAGTGATAAAAACGCCCATAGTATAGTATGTCAAAATGACATAGTATAATATGTCGAAAAAAGTGATAAAAATGCCATAGTATATTATGTCAAAAGGACATACTATAGTATGTCAAAAAAAACGATAAAAACGCCACGGTATAGTATTTAAAAAGGACTTAGTATAGTATGTCAAAAAAAGGGATGAAAATGCCATAGTATATTATGTCAAAAGGACATAGTATAGTATGTCAAAAAAAACGATAAAAACGCCACAGAATAGTATGTAAAAAGGACTTAGTATAGTATGTCAAAAAAAGTGATAAAAACGCCATAGTATAGTATGTGAAAAGGACATACTATAATATGTCGAAAAAGTGATAAAAAAAGCCATAGTATAGTATGTCAATAGGACAGAGTATAGTATGTCAACAAGGACATAGTATTATATGTCAAAAAAGTGATAAAAAAGCCATAGTATAGTATGTCAAAAGAACAGAGTATAGTATGTCAAAAGGACATAGTATGATATGTCAAAAAAAGTGGGAAAAATGCCATAGTATATTATGTCAAAAGGACATAGAATAGTATGTCAAAAAAACGATAAAAACGCCACAGTATAGTATTTAAAAAGGACTTAGTATAGTATGTCAAAAAAAGGGATGAAAATGCCATAGTATATTATGTCAAAAGGACATAGTATAGTATGTCAAAAAAAACGATAAAAACGCCACAGTATAGTATGTCAAAAGGACATAGTATAGTATGTCCAAAAAAAACGATAAAAACGCCACAGTATAGTATGTAAAAAGGACTTAGTATAGTACGTTAAAAAAGGGATGAAAACGCCATAGCATAGTATGTCAAAAGGACAGTGTATTGTATGTCAAAAAAAGTGAAAAAAACACTACAGTATAGTATGTCAAAAGGACATAGTATAATATGTAAAAAAAAGTGATAAGAACGCCGTAGTATAGTATGTGAAAATTACATACTTTAATGTGTAGAAAAAGTGAAACAAATGCCATGGTATTGTATGTCAAAAGGACAGAGTATAGTATGTCAAAAAAAGTGATAAAAACGGCATAGTATAGTACGTAAAAAGGACATTGTATATGTCGAAAAAAGTGATAAAAAAGCAATAGAATATTATGTGAAAAGGACATAGTATAGTATGTCAAAAAAAGGGATGAAAACGCCATAGTATAGTATGTCAAAAGGACAGTTTATTGTATGTCAAAAAAAGTGAAAAAAACACCACAGTATAGTATGTCAAAAGGACATAGTATAGTATGTCGAAAAAAGTCATAAAAACGCCATTGTATAGTATGTCAAAAGGACATAGTATAATATGTCGAAAAAAGCGATAAAAAAGCCAAAGTATTTATGTCAAAAGGACATAGTATAATATGTTGAAAAAAGCCATAAAAAATCCATAGTATTTATGTCAAAAGGACAGAGTATAATATGTCAAAAAAAGGTGATAATAACACCATAGTATAGTATGTGAAAAGGACAGAGTAAAATATGTCAAAAAAAGGTGATAATAACACCATAGTATAGTATGTGAAAAGGACATACTATAATATGTCGAAAAAGTGATAAAAAAAGCCATAGTATAGTATGTCAAAAAAACAGAGTATAGTATGTCAAAAGGACATAGTATGATATGTCGAAAAAAGTGATAAAAAAGCAATAGTGTATATGTCAAAAAGGACATAGTATATTATGTAAAAAAAGTGATAAAAACGCCACAGTATAGTATGTCAAAAGGACATAGTATAATATGTCGAAAAAAGTGATAAAAAGGGCATAGTATAGTACGTAAAAAGGACATAGTATATGTCGAAAAAAGTGATAAAAATGCAATAGAATATTATGTGAAAAGGACATAGTATAGTATAGTATGTCAAAAAAAGGGAGGAAAACGCCATAGTATAGTATGTGAAAATTACATACTTTAATGTGTAGAAAAAGTGATACAAATGCCATGGTATTGTATGTCAAAAGGACAGAGTATAGTATGTCAAAAAAAGGGATGAAAACGCCATAGTATAGTATGTCAAAAGGACAGTGTATTGTATGTCAAAAAAAGTGAAAAAAACACCACAGTATAGTATGTCAAAAGGACATAGTATAGTATGTCAAAACAAGTGATAAAATTGCCATAGTATATTAAGTCAAAAGGACATAGTATAGTATGTCAAAAGGACAGTGTATTGTATGTCAAAAAAAGTGAAAAAACACCACAGTATAGTATGTCAAAAGGACATAGTATAGTATGTCAAAAAAAGTGATAAAAACGCCATAGTATAGTGTGTCAAAAGGACAGTGTATTGTATGTCAAAAAAAGTGAAAAAAACACCACAGTATAGTATGTCAAAAGGACATAGTATAATATGTCAAAAAAAGTGATGAAAATGCCATGGTATATTATGTCAAAAGGACATAGTATAGTATGTAAAAAAAAAGATAAAAACGCCACAGTATAGTATGTAAAAAGGACTTAGTATAGTATGTCAAAAAAAGGGATGAAAACGCCATAGTATAGTATGTCAAAAGGACAGTGTATTGTATGTCAAAAAAAGTGAAAAAAACACCACAGTATAGTATGTCAAAAGGACATAGTATAGTATGTCAAAACAAGTGATAAAATTGCCATAGTATATTATGTGAAAAGGACATAGTATAGTATGTCAAACAAACGATGAAAACGCCACAGTATAGTATGTATAAAGGACTTAGTATAGTATGTCAAAAAAAGTGATGAAAATGCCATGGTATATTATGTCAAAAGGACATAGTATAGTATGTAAAAAAACCCGATAAAAACGCCACAGTATATTATGTAAAAAGGACTTAGTATAGTATGTCAAAAAAAGGGATGAAAACGCCATAGTA
>NW_023268989.1:0-1052 GCF_013103735.1 Etheostoma cragini
CCCCCCCCCCCCCCCCCCCAGACTTCCTGGTGCTCCATCTGGGCGATCTGGTGCGCATGGCGTTCATGGCGGCGACGGACCACAGCGACCAGCTGCGGCTGGCCGGCCTCCAGATGCTGCTGGAGATCATCAGACGCTTCTCAGCCGTCCCCGAACCCGAGTTCCCCGGCCACGTCATCCTGGAGCAGTACCAGGCCAACGTAAGACCTGCTCACAGGGCTGGATGCTGACTGCTGAGGGAGTTTATTATAACAAACAGTGTTCCTTAGACCTTAGTGGTCCCTAATACTGGATCTGAAGTCTCTTTATATAGACCTTAGTGGTCCCTTATACTGTACCTGAAGTCTCTTTATTTAGACCTTAGTGGTCCCTAATACTGTATCTGAAGTCTCTTTATATAGACCTTAGTGGTCCATAATACTGGATCTAAAGTCTCTTTATATAGACCTTAGTGGTCCCCTAATACTGTATCTGAAGTCTCTTTATATAGACCTTAGTGGTCCCTAATACTGTATCTGAAGTCTCTTTATATAGACCTTAGTGGTCCATAATACTGGATCTGAAGTCTCTTTATATAGACCTTAGTGGTCCCTAATACTGGATCTAAAGTCTCTTTATATAGACCTTAGTGGTCCCTAATACAGTATCTGAAGTCTCTTTATATAGACCTTAGTGGTCCCTAATACTGTATATACATAATGACTTCCTGTGTGCAGGTGGGTGCTGCTCTCAGACCGGCCTTCAGTGCTGATGCTGCTCCTGACGTCACTGCCAAAGCCTGCCAGGTGATCGGTTAATTAATCATCAATAATCATCTTAATCAGCTGTTAGATACTGAGTGACAGAGCATCAGTTAGCCTCCACATAAAGTTCTGTTTTTGCTGTTAAAACTAGTAAAACTACTAAATTAGTATTAGTGTCTGACATTATATAAACTTTGGATCCTAGAGAATAAGATCCTTTCAGTTTAATGGGAAATGCTAAAAGTAGTGATTATTTACATGGAGTCTGGTGGAGATATGCTGCTCTATACACGCTAAAAGTAGTGATTA
>NW_023268990.1:0-1048 GCF_013103735.1 Etheostoma cragini
ACACACACACACACACACACACACACACACACACACACACACACACACTAACACACACACCAATCTGAAGTCCCAGAGTGTCTGTATGTGTTATTAATATGCAAATACAAGGGAAAAACCAAACCAAACCAAGGGCATGAACAACAAAATCCCACCTAACAGGCTGAGGGCATCTCATATAAACTGGTTCCACTGGTTCTACTGGTTCCACTGGTTCCGCTGGTTCTACTGGTTCTACTGGTTCTACTGGTTCCACTGGCTCCGCTGGTTCTACTGGTTCTACTGGTTCTACTGGTTCCACTGGCTCCGCTGGTTCTACTGGTTCCACTGGTTCCACTGGTTCTACTGGTTCCGCTGGTTCTACTGGTTCCACTGGTTCCACTGGTTCTACTGGTTCCACTGGCTCCGCTGGTTCTACTGGTTCCACTGGTTCCACTGGTTCTACTGGTTCCACTGGTTCTACTGGTTCCACTGGTTCCACTGGTTCTACTGGTTTCGTGTCTCTGTCTGCGTTCACTGACATCCGGGGCAGTTTTACACCTGGACATATTTTTCCATGCACTTCCTGTTTCTTTTGGTTCTCATTAAATAGAAATATGATCAGTTTTGATGTCAGGAGATCATCTTCCCGCTGTAAGATCATTTTTGGGACATTTTTAGGCCTTTGTTTGACAGGACAGCTGAAGACATGAAAGGGGGGCATAGGGGGGACAAAGACAAGCTGCAAAGGGCCGCAGGTCGGAGTCAAACCTGGTCCCGCTGCGTCGAAGAGCAAAACCTCTATAAATGGGCGCCCGTTCTACCAACTGAGCCACCCGGGCGCCCTCCTGCTGTTTGTTATCATGTTGGCTTTTTGGATCAGACTTCGTTTGGGATTAATCTGGTCTCCGACTGGGATCAGGTCCGACTGGGATCAGGTCCGACCGGGATCAGGTCCGACCGGGATCAGGTCCTACCGGGATCAGGTCCTACCGGGATCAGGTCTGACCGGGATCAGGTCCGACCGGGATCAGGTCCGACCGGGATCAGGTCCGACCGGGATCAGGTC
>NW_023268991.1:0-3957 GCF_013103735.1 Etheostoma cragini
TTCTGTATGTGTGTGTGTGTGTGTTTGAGTGTGTGAGAGAGATTCTGTATGTGTGTGTGTGTGTGTGTGAGAGAGAGATTCTGTATGTGTGTATGTGTGTGTGTGTGTGTGTGTGTTTGAGTGTGTGAGAGAGATTCTGTATGTGTGTATGTGTGTGTGTTTAATAGGGCGGGTGTGGGTGGAGGAGCAGCTCCATCCATGCTGCCTCCCCCGTTAGCTTCCACCACCACCACCATACTGACCAGGTTCTCCACCGCCGCCTGCTCCAGAAACTTCTGCGCCGCTTCCAGTTCATTCCGATCTGGGGACAGGAGGGGAACAGGTTAATGCTAGCCACCTAGCCTCCATGCTAACAGACCTGCCGCTAACACACGGAAGCTAACAGGGCGAAACCGTGAAACAGAAACACTTTCTAACTGCTAAAAACACACAACACGGAACAATCCCGGTTATTATCCACTAATGAGTGACACTGAAGTTTAATCACACTCATGGTACACAGCCCAGTGCGGCTGGAGAAGCGCGGCGAGGCTCCAGCGTGCGTGTTAGCCGCCGTGAAGCCGGAGAATGGTTAGCATGCTAACGTTAGCCGCCTAAGCCGGAGAATGGTTAGCATGCTAACGTTAGCCGGCCGCCGGGACACGTTTCGAGCGACTGAGTAAAGTTTTCAGGACAAACAACAAACGGGTTAAAGGAACATTAACTCGGTTTAAATAGGTGGGGGGTACTTAAAACAACAACTGGGGTACTTTGTTCTTTTCTCTGCGGCTCATTAAGACCGTTAGCAGGGACAGGCGTAAGGAAGAAGCGGCCGATAGTTTGAACGCTAACAACTAACAAGCTAACAAGCTAGCAGGTACACAGGGAGGCATGGCAGCGGCTCCTCCCCGGCTACATGCAGCTGTCACACACACATACCAGCCTCCACGGAGCTACATCCGTTTTATCATACCATGACAACCTATGTAGATTACAGGTGAGCTGCCCTGTTACGCCGCAATAAGACGCCGGACATACTGCTCAGTCACAGGCGTCATCTGCGATGACTGAGGCCGTTACGTTTTAACCTGAGTTAGCATCACGAGCTAGCAACCCGTAGCCGTTACGTTAGCAGAGTTAGCATTGCAAGCTAGCTGCCCGTAGCAGTCACGTTAGCTGAGTTAGCATTACGAGCTAGCTGCCCGTAGCAGTTAGTTTAGCTGAGTTAGCATTACGAGCTAGCTGTCCGTAGCAGTTATGTTAGCAGAGTTAGCATTGCGAGCTAGCTGCCCGTAGCAGTTAGTTTAGCTGAGTTAGCATTAGGAGCTAGCTTGATCCCGTAGCGAGGCATTTCCCTCCTTCAAACTTTCCCCGGTTCAGCGGAGCTAAACCGTCCCTCCTGCACCGAGAAACAGCCTCACAGGGCGCTGATATTCACCTGGAGAGACGGTCTTCTCGAGGATAGTGATGAGCTCCATTCCCCCGGCTCTCTCTCTCGCTTCTCTCCGTCACAAGCTGCCCAGTTTCAGGACTCACGGCGGATTATATTTCTTCCACGGAGCTCCGTCCGTCGGCCACAGGGCGGGATCGGTCGGTGGTAAAGAGGCGGGAGACTTTCCCCGGTTCACAGCTCGGTTGTTCTTCACTTTCACTCGGATGGTCCGTTAAATATTAACGTCCGTTAACGTCTCGTAGCTTCACCGCCGCCCGTTCGCATCCTGTGTTGTCGGGAGGGAAAGGGCCGCGCGCTTCTCTCCCGCGGAAGGATATCACGCACTGACGGCGGTAGGGCGACGTGCCGCCTTCAAGGACCGACGGAATTTTACACTGCGCAGAAGATGGAGGGAGGGATGGACGGAGGGGTGGATGGATGGATGGAGGGGTGGATGGAGGGAATCAGCTTCATTTGCCAGCTATGAGGACATATAAAAGGAATTTGGCTTTGGATCAAATTGCTCGTAATGTGCTTATATACACACTAATATAAATAATCACTAAAATATATATATGTTTTTATTTGTAAAGGTCAGTTATGTGATGCATCCTTGTAAAGTTCTGAAAGATAGAAGCCACTGAATAGAGTTAGAAGTAAAAGAGTAAAAGTACCACACTGGAAATGTTCCTTCATTAAAAGTACAGTCAGAAAAATGTAGTTAAAGTATTATTAGTGTAGTTGTAAATGTGGTTGTGATCCGTGGGAATATCAACCAGACTCAGTCACTCTTATGGTTTCAAATAAAGACTAAAAAATGAACCGGATGTTGCGAAAAGACTGAAACAACCCAAGAGCTGGAGTTTACGAGCAGCACGTGAACGCCTCCTCTCGTCGGACGCTGATTTTTAATCTTTAATCTTTAATTCAGTAAAATGTCATGAAGAAGGAAAAGTATTACAATTATTTTCATTATTTTAACTGAAAAATACAAAACAAATAGTGACAGGTACAGTGTGTACTCACAGTACTGTAATGGAGTAGTTGTTTGTGTACTTGACTTTTTAAAGTAGTTTCTGTGATGCTGTTATTTTACTTTAGTAGGTCTCGTGTGTGTCCCTGTTTGTTTGTGTGTGTGTGTGAGTGTGTGTGTGTCTCCGTGTGTGTGTTTTATAAATTTTTCTATATCGGTTTTAAAAACAAATCTGTGAAAATCGTTTCAAGTGAGCTCTTATTTTGAAGTTGTTCCGGTGTGTTACGGCGAGCTCTTATTTTTAAGTACTTCCTGCGGTGTAACAGACAGCCCAGCGTGTAAAAAGGAACCATTGCTTCTTTATTATCATCATTTACAGTAGTCACTCGTAGCTGCCTCGAGACGTCTCTGTCTTTTGTCTCTTTCTCTTTTTATTTCCAACTTCTTTCATCAACACAACGGAAGAGTCATGGCAAACGTATAAAAACAGAACAACAGCATCAAAATGCCCATTTTTACAACAAAAACTACATTTGGCAGAAAGATGGGCTGAGGGCGATGATCCAGTGCATCTTTAACGCAGATATGTCTGGGCCTCTGATTGGATAAGAGCTTTCAGGAGTCAGGGGGTTTCGCCCAATCAGATTTGATCCCGTCACCTGTTGCTAGGTAAAGTTAGAAGCCGTGATATGCATCATCGAACCCACGTTACAGTAGAAAAACAACAACGACATTATTAACCGAATACGGAAAGATAAAATATGAAGCGGACGTCCGCCCGGCGACACTATGGCACGTTCCTAATGGAGTAATACTTGTAGTTTCCATGACTACGGCGGGCGTGTGACGGCGCGTCGCCTCTGCTGCACGCCGACCAACGACGCCTAACTCAGAGACTCCTCACTTCCACGATGTTTTTACCCGATGATGTAATCTAAAGGGTGGAAGGGTTAGTCACGCCGTTGTTTAGAAGCAGCAGAGGTAACACAGCGGCGACCAACGCTAACGCGGCGCCGCGTCGCTGACGGGCCGCCGCGTCGCTAACCGCGCGCCGCGTCGCTAACGGGCCGCCGCGTCGCTAAAGGGCCGCCGCGTCGCCAACCGCGCGCCGCGTCGCCGCTCATCTTCGACATCTTTGCGCTCTGACATCATCGCTCTCTGACATCATCGCGCTCTGACATCATCGCGCTCTGACATCATCATTCCAGCGACAGGAAGTTAATTAGCAGATATTTTCATCAATTAAGCGTTTCAGGGTCTGATACCTGTGGATCAGCAGAGGGGGGTTCTGGGTAACTGGGTGAGACCGTGACCTATGACTGGCAGCCTGCACTGACTCCTGATTGGTCGGGCCGGTGTGTGGGCGGGACCTTGATTTAATGGAAAAAATATACAACTTTTATTCTAGAAATGTAATTTTTATTCCTAATAATCCAGGTTGTTCTTTCAAAAGATAACATGTCCGATCAGTGAGGCGCCCGTGTAGGTGGACCCCCGTGTAGGTTGACCCCCGTGTAGGTGGACCCCCGTGTCGGTGGACCCCCGTGTCGGTGGACCCCCGTGTGGACCCCGG
>NW_023268992.1:0-1682 GCF_013103735.1 Etheostoma cragini
GGGGAAATACTAACAGTGAAACTTAAATACACTACAGCAAATCCTTTATCACTACATTTATAGTAAATAATGAAAACACATGCATTTGGATTGCTTAAATGTTATTTTTTAACAGATGACATTACAGAAATGAACAACAGCAGAAATATATATTTACAATAATCAACAAATACAACAGCAGAACAACAATACATTTACAATTATCAACAAGTACAACAAGAACAGCAGAACAACAATACATTTACAATTATCAACAAGTACAACAAGAACAGCAGAACAACAATACATTTACAATAATTACATCAAAGCATAATTATGGTCAGGAACAAGGCACATCATGGCCATCCTTTGCCTGTCCTCAGCTCCACAGATGGCGCCTTGAAGAGCTGGTTGTGGGTGGTCCTCTGCTTCTCCCTCCGCATAAGCTTCTGGCTCCAACAGGTCCCCATTGGTCAAGCAGATATTGTGAAGGACTGTGCAGCAGGCAATGACCTCCGGGACATAGAGGACATCTACCTCCAGTGCCTTCAAAAATATGGACCTCCATCTGGTCTTCAGGATACCAAAGGCCCTCTCCACAACAGACCTTGCTCTTGAAAGGTGAGCATTGAAGCGGACCTGGAGGTTGTTTTGGACAGGCTGCCTAAAGGGAGTCATGAGGGTGATGGGTTGCCTGAGGCAAGGGTAGCCACCATCCCCGATGAGGCAGAAACCAGGAGGAGGGTACCTTTTCTGGTAGTACAGGGGGCTGTGCTTCAAAACCCTCGCGTCATGAGCCGACCCGGGAAAGCCAACAAACACATCGATGAACTTAGCTGTGTGGTCACACACAGCCTGAAGTTGAACTGAATAAAAAATATTTCTGTTCAGGTAACAGGCTGCGTCCTCTACTGGGGGGGTCACACGGACGTGGCAGCCGTCGATGCTGCCCACAACCCGGTGGAAGGCTGCCGACCCAGCCAACCGTGCAAAGCCTGCTCCTATTTCAGGCAAGTCGTCTTCTGTTGGAAGTCGAACGACCTGGGGGAGAACAGAGAGGACTTTTCTGCTTGTCTTGTGGATAACCCGATGCACCGGGGCCCGGGCATGGCAAAGGTCCTGGCTACCACACGGTAGGAGCTAGCACTGGCCAGCCAAAACAGGAAGACGAGGGACTCAATGACAGGTCCCCAGCCATGGTCACATGCTGTGCCGAGGATGGCCATCAGACCGTGGAAGGATCTTCTCGACAGTCTGAAGTCCACCCTCATGTCGCTTTCACCGATAAAATACAGTGCCAGCAATGGCACCGTATTGTTCACCTGACAATACTGCCTGGGGTTTGGAGCCTGTAGAAGTAACACACCTTCTTTTAAAATAAAATTTTACTGTATGTGTTAAATGTTGTCTTCTTTACCGTTGCATTTTGCTTGACTTTAGCAAGTATTCATGAAATGAACAATGAATAAAACAATAGGATGTATTTAAATGTCTATTGGTTTGCCGCTGCTTGTAGTCTTGTAATGTCACTGTAATGATTAGCTTAATAATTAAGTCATTTCTCAAGCTAAAATAACCAAAATTCCCTAGTTCTACCTTCTGAAATGTGAAATCCACACTGTGGAAATATCTTGCATACAGCAACTCAAAGCAAATACATTAGTACAACAAGTAGAAAAAATGGAAATAGTTATTATGATTAT
>NW_023268993.1:0-1423 GCF_013103735.1 Etheostoma cragini
GTAAAAGGTTGCTCGCTCTCATCTTCGCTCCAGAAACAAAAACACAAGCTGAGAGCTACGATCACTTTTAGGCGAGTGAAATGTGCATTTTATGCATGTATTTCTTCTTAAAGAATGGATTTAAACTGGTTCATTTCTTGTGGGCTATAATCTGTCAGATAATGAAATCCAGTATGTTTGAGGCAGAAACAACCTTTCAATGTAAATGTAGGGGCTGAGATCACTTTTTGGCAGAATACCGGAGACGCATGCCCCCCCCTCCCTCTCCAGGTGACTGATGGACAGGTGCTGCTCTCG
This sequence comes from Etheostoma cragini, assembly GCF_013103735.1. Lineage (NCBI taxonomy): Eukaryota > Metazoa > Chordata > Actinopteri > Perciformes > Percidae > Etheostoma > Etheostoma cragini. The sequence goes on from NW_023268993.1 coordinate 298, forward strand.
GTTCATATGCTCTTTCCTTTTTCAGTTGTCTGATGAAAAGTTGGAGATTTTTCCAATCAGCAGAAATCAGCTGGGACAGCAAAGCAACTTACAAACTGTGAGTAAAAACACTTTAATTAAAGTTCATTTTATGAATATTATGTCTGAACTTTTATCTTCAGTCTTCATCTCAGACTCAAGATTCTTTTAAGTTAAATCCAACAGCGGATTCCTCTGCAGACAGTGAAAATACAATTAGGATAAGAAAGTGGAGCAACAAGTTATTAAGTGCAATCAACGTTAACACTTGTTCTTCAACTGCAAGATGTACATTTCTCTGGAGAACTACAGACAGCAAACTCACCAACGTCCTGTTCTGCAGAAAGCTTGGCCAGCGAGTCAGAGGTCCCCGCAAAGACTAAAACGCTCAGGGGTCCCCGCAAACACTAAACACTTGCAGAGAGTGAGAATGAGTAAAATGGCAAAGCAACTACCAGAGGGCTAGAGTTTGGACTTTTCCCAGTGGGCCGATGCTTTGCAAGTTCTTAGCAACACCATCCGGCAGCCCTGTCGCAGCCTCTGCTCAACCTGCACAGCAGACTGCAGCAGACACTTATTTAGATATAAAATGTTGTTGTTGTGCTGTGTGTTGTTCATTCATGCAAACATGAACTTGTACAGCAGCAGGTATCTCTCCAAGTGGCCCCCGTGTCACATATTACTTTGATACTTTAATACATAAAATAATCTGACTCAGGCTGAGCAGAATAAAAGGGAAATAAAAAGTGAGAAAAATAAAGATTAAAGTCAAAGTAGCAATAGGCTACCACAGTGTAGGACTACTCTGTTACAAGTAAAGATCCTGCATTAGAAAGACTACTTGAGTCGAAGTAGGCTACATACTTACTTAGCACTAACTTGAAGTATTCAAAGTAAAAGTACTCACTGTGTACATTTCAGAGAGTGAAATTATGGAGGCTTCAAGTTTCTGAAAGATGACATATTTTCTATCTTAGGCACTAGTCTTATTATTGTGTGCAACAAGGTGAAAATAATTTTTAAAGCCTTCAGTGTGAGAAGGTTGAATGAACAGGCTCTTTTAGCGCGTTCATGCACAACACTGATGAGCAAGTTGAGCAAAAGTCTG
>NW_023268994.1:0-1232 GCF_013103735.1 Etheostoma cragini
GTGTGTGTGTGTGTGTGTGTGTGTGTGTGTGTGTGTGTGTGTGTGTGTGTGTGTGTGTGTGTGTGTGTGTGCGCCCATCTGCATGAGTGACCATTATGAATTTAGAAACTAGCACATCCATGGCAAAGGGATGCCTTTGTCGTTACTTTCAGTGAACACAGAGATTTGTAATTGCTTTCATGACCTTTTAAAAAGGAACCCATTGGTTTATCTGTGGCTCAGGGGGCATTGATTAGGTGAAAGAAGGAACAAATTACTTGATAAAATGTACACAAGGCAAACACTCCATCCCGCTACACAACAGATTCATTCTAGGATAGGAGAAAAGAAACACTCTAGGTTGTTTGCATTTCTTTAAACCAATCACAATCATCTTGGGCTGCCATAATTTCCAGACGGAGTGACGCCGGCACTGCACAATATTCTCTACAAACACCACTTGGAGGAAAAGAAGGCACTGATTACCCGATGAACTGGAGGTTTGGTAAATACGGTGTAAGCTGATGTATCACAGCGAGCTGTTTATGCGGGTTGCCATGGCGCTGATAACGCTCTGTTCGCAAATGTACGTACATCTGGCCCAGAGAGCGGAAGGTGAGTGCGAACAGAAGCAGAGAGTCCGGACCTTTCCCGGTAGGCTGGCAGTGTTTTGTGAGGGCCGGTCTGATAATAGTTACACATTGCAAGGTTCCTAGCAACACCATCCGGCGGGGGGCCAGTCACCCCAGACCACCAGCTGGTCAAACTGTGCAGCCTCTGCTGAACCCGCATGGCGGGCGGCAGCGGCCTCATATTTCAATACAGACACAGGCTAATAAGTATGCACTCAGACGGTCCCAATCAGGTTTAGAAATGTCATAACTATAGGGGAAAGTGAGTGGCACCTCACCAGATGGCATAGCCCTGGTCGGCCTTCGACGTAAAGCCATCAAACACCTCTATTTTACTACGTCATGTTTGGAATTCTACTGGTAACATTAACAGACAGTGTGTGAGTCTAATGATGGAAAGCCAAAAAAGAAAAGGGAAAGGTGGTGCTGAGATGGTCAAACTCAGAAGGAAAAAAAAGGATTGTGTTGCTGTGCGTCGTTCATTCATTCATCATCTGAAAATTCATCTTATGCAATTTCTTCCAAAATGTACCACAGATATCCAAATACAGTGGGTACGGAAAGTATTCAGACCCCTTTACATTTTTCACTCTTTGTTTCATTGCAGCCATTTTCCAAAAA
>NW_023268995.1:0-1088 GCF_013103735.1 Etheostoma cragini
ATATTCATGTTGATAAAGTTAATAGAATATTCATGTTGATAAAGTTATAAATGTGGGCGTGTCAGCGATGTAAAAGATGTTTAACATGGCGGTGGATGGAGGAAGATTGGAACTCTTGTCATTTGAACGCTCAGAGTGAAAAGTATAATTCATATTATAATATATCATATTGCATACATGAGCACATTGGCTGAAACTAGGAGAGAATACCTACGTTCTGATGTATAAATCATCCATGACCAGTTAAAACTGTTGGCGTGGGAGCAGGTTCTAGAGAGAGAACCGAGATGATCTTTTCTACTCTCCCCACTCTACTCTTCTCATTATAATGCAGAAAAATCCTAAAATGTTCACTATGATTAAACTGCTTTTACACAAAAACGTTCAAACATATCAATCTGAAAAGATAAGGCCTGACAGCTGAATATGTTGTGAACATTTTAAAGTTTGAACCGCGTCTGTAGGTGAAAGTATGAAGGCGCTGAGTTTCCCTTCCTCCGTCCTGGTTTCACTCCTCCACACACGAAGAAACAGCTGATCTGGGAAGGAAAACATCACCTAGCATTTCAAAATAAAACATCCTACTATTTCAAAATTAAAAACATCCTACTATTTCAAAATAAAACTTCCTATTTCAAAATTAAAAACATCCCAGTATTTCAAAATAAAACGTCCTAATATTTCAAAATTCAAAACATCCTAGTATTTCAAAATAAAACGTCCTAATATTTCAAAATTAAAAACATCCCAGTATTTCAAAATAAAACGTCCTAATATTTCAAAATTAAAAACATCCTAGTATTTCAAAATAAAACTTCCTACTATTTCAAAATTAAAAACATCCTAATATTTAAAAATAAAACGTCCTAATATTTTCAAAATAAAACATCCTACTATTTCAAAATAAAACGTCCTAATATTTCAAGATTTACACTCAGAGTTGTAACTTGTAATTTCAAGAACAGAGTCCCAGAATATGACATGAAGGAAGGAAGGAAGGAAGGAAGGAGGGAAGGAAGGAAGAAAGGAGGGAAGGAAGGAAGGAAGGAAGGAAGAAAGGAGGGAAGGAAGGAAGGAAGGAAGGAAGG
>NW_023268996.1:0-2626 GCF_013103735.1 Etheostoma cragini
GTTCTACTCCGAGCTCCTCTCGGAGGACTGAGCTTCTCACCTGATCTCTAAGGGGGACGCCAGCCCATCCACCCCCCCACCCCACCACCAACCCTCCTGAGGAAACCCCTTTTGGCCGCTTGTACCCTTGGGATGTTTTATTAAACCATACGTAATAGTCATATCAGAACAGCCGCTATATGGCTGTTACAACAGGCTTTAGCAGGAAAGTCACATGAAAGAAAACTTTGTCCATTTTTCATACGGATAATAATGGGACGGGAGCAGCTGCAACATCTCAATGAATAATACATGAATTATTGCCTGAAATCAGTCCAGCAATGTTTTTAACGAAGGAGAGAGGTTATAAAGTGAGAGACTGGGTGGAGAGGGAGTCGGTCCTCGGAGCTTCTTTCTATGAAAGAGTGAGTTAAATACATATCTGAGGCAAACTGGAGCATGACTATAACACAGTGTAATGTCCCCTGCCTCGGGAGAGGAACTTCATTCAGACACGCGGAGTTTCTACCAGTGCTGGACTCAATACTCTCCCCACAATGATCCACGCAGGGGCTTAAAGTCGTTCTGGAGGAGCCATTTCTGTCAAAGCATTTAAAATGGAGTCATCATGGGTACACATATAGGCTACTACCTGTTTAGAGCCCAAGAAATTATAAGGCTGATGCGTTAAAAAGGAAACAGTCACAATGACAAAGATGTCAGAAGACGCGATTGATCGGCCGTGTTGGGCCTGTTTTTCCAGTTAAATGGCACAAGACAATATGCTAATAACCAGGGCTGTAGTCAAGACCATCTTAGTCGAGTCCAAGACAAGTGCAAGACCAAGACTAGTTGAGTCCAAATCAAGACCGAGTCCAAAAAGGTTTGAGTCCGAGTCAGAACCGAGTCCAGGACAGAATAAAGGTCTTATGCATGAGAGTATCAAGACAATCATTTAGGGTTTCACTTTCCCTCCAACATTATTAAACATAATAAAGACACCTGGACTCGGTCCAGACCAGAAGACCAAAAGCCACATCTGGCAAGACCAGCGGCCGAGACCGAGACAAGTCCGAGTTAAAATACTAGCAACTCCGAGCGAGTCCAAGACCGAGACCATGGACCACGGTCTCGAGTCCGGACTCAAGTCCAAGACCGGACTCGAGTCCTAAAAACCTCAATCATTTTAAAAATAGATTTGATAAAATAGACTTTTCTGATGAAAGAAAAAGACTTAAGGACAGGACTAGGACGATGACTAGGACGATGACTAGGACGATGACTAGGACATGATTAGGACAATGACTAGGACAATGACAAGGACGATGACTAGGACATGACTAGGACATGATTAGGACAATGACTAGGACAATGACAAGGACGATGACTAGGACGAGGACTAGGACGATGACTAGGACAATGACTAGGACAATGACTAGGACAATGACTAGGAAAATGACTAGGACAATGACTAGAACATGACTAGGACGATGACTAGGACGATGACTAGGACAGTGACTAGGACGATGACTAGGACATGACTAGGACGATGACTAGGACGATGACTAGGACGATGACTAGGACATGACTAGGACGATGACTAGGACAATGACTAGGACAATGACTAGGACATGACTAGGACAATGACTAGAACATGACTAGAACATGACTAGAACATGACTAGGACATGACTAGGACAATGACTAGAACATGACTAGGACGATGACTAGGACAATGACTAGGACATGACTAGAACATGACTAGAACATGACTAGGACGATGACTAGGACAATGACTAGAACATGACTAGGACGATGACTAGGACGATGACCAGGACGATGACTAGGACGATGACTAGGACGATGACTAGGACGATGACTAGGACAATGACTAGAACATGACTAGGACATGACTAGAACATGACTAGAACATGACTAGGACGATGACTAGGACATGACTAGGACGATGACTAGGACGATGACTAGGACGATGACTAGGTATAGTATTTGATTTGACTGTATACAAATATCTGGATATTTAAAAATCAGATTTTCCGATATACATCGGCCGATATCCAGACACGCGTCACACAACATGAAGAGATTTCCTGACATCAGATATCTGTAGTTCCCCATGACTTCTCACTGAGATAATGTGATAATCTGTGGGCTCTAACTTACATTTACACAACACACAGAAGAAGAATGAAGCTACTGTTTGTACACGTTGTGTTTCAGCTGACATGTTTCCATGGAGGTGATTAAAATAAATAAACAATATTTGGTAAAAAAAATAACATTTGGAAGCTAATTGGAGAAATATTCTTTGACATGATGTCCTGTATAAATAGATCTAATTAGAAAAAACCACAAACCTGCGAGGAACAAACCAGTTTACAGAAGTACTACAGTGTGTGTGTGTGTGTGTGTGTGTGTGTCTGTGTGTGTGTGAATAATTTCCCAGATTACTCATCAGTGGGAACCGGGGCTCGTTACTGGAACTGTCTCGTTACAAAGTACAGCCAGACATGTTTTATTCATGTTCCTCCTCTCACATTCACATCAACCAGCCTGACCCACTTATACACACACACACACACACACACACACACACACACACACACACACACACACACAAACACACACAC
>NW_023268997.1:0-1352 GCF_013103735.1 Etheostoma cragini
CTCTATCTCACACACACACACACACACACACACACACAATCTCTATCTTGTCACTCCAGAAAATGCTGGAGTGACAAGATAAATTAATAAATCTAATAAATAAATTAGAAAAAGCAACAAAAACATCGTAAAAAAAAAAAATCACAAAAAAATGTTAATTTTGAATTTTGACCAGGAAGGAGGAGTTCATGGTTCATGGTTAACGGGAAGACGACACAGGGGTTAAAGGTGAACGTGTTCTGGTTTCTTCTGTCCTCTGGGACAAGAGACCGAATATCTTTGAGCTGAGGACAAAAACGAGACATTTGAGGACGTCGTCTTGGGCGTTTTGGGGAACTCTGATCCACATTATTCACTGTTTCCTGACATTATAAACCAAATAATCACTCAACGTGTATTTATAGAGCACTTTACAGCAAAGTGCTTAACAACATCACATCATCCAATAGAAAGATTGTAATATAATAAATTAATATTAATTAATTAAATTACATTATTATAAACATCGCTAGCATAACACAACTAGCTTATAAAGAACAGCAACACCACCAAAGCGTTTATTTAGGATATTCAGTGATTGATTTATTGTGTTATTGTATTATGTTATTGAACAGTTCAGCCTCTGCCAGTTTGTTTACATGTTAGCATCCAGCTAGCTAGCCTAGCTAGCTAGCGGCACGTTAGCGTCCTGGTGCTAATCAGAAGCTAGGTGTTTAAAGCTAACGGTTTTTTGAAAATTAACGTGTTTTTTTTAAACAAATGAACGGTTTTCCTTTCTTAACGTTACCTGCTCTCAGCTCGCTCCTCGTCGCTGGGCTCCTCGAGCTCATACGGGTCCTCCTGTAGTTTATTCATTTTAACTGTTTCACAAAGTACAACAACTTGAACTGCTAGCTAGCGAGTTAGCATCTACGGTTAGCACTTGCTCTTTCACTTCGACTTCCGCTTCCGCTTCTTCTTCTTTAGTTTGCCGAAACGGAAGTGCGCCAACAGGGAGAGGAAACACTAACGCCATCTACAGTTACACATGAAAATAAAGTAAAATTAAATTAAACTATTTAAAAAATTTGACTAAATTATAATAATAATAATAACAACAATAATAATTACACAAGCCTGAACTACCGTTCATCTGCACATGAACAGATCCTGTGTGTGTGTGTGTGTGTGTCTGTAGGTGTGTGTGTGTGTGTGAGTCTGTGTCTGTAGGTGTGTGTGTCTATAGGTGTGTGTGTGTGTGTCTGTAGGTGTGTGTGTGTGTTTGTGTGTCTGTAAGTGTGTGTGTGTGTGTGTCGCTGTGTGTGTTTGTGTGTGTGTGTGTGTGTTTGTGTGTGTCTGTAGGTGTGTGTGTC
>NW_023268998.1:0-1745 GCF_013103735.1 Etheostoma cragini
ACATATACATATATATATATATATATATATATATAACAACTAAAATATATTGCATTACTATTATGCATAATTCATTAAGCTAGCCAGCCTTATATTTAAGTTGAAAACTCCCGATAATGTTGTTTACTCTTCAGTATAAGTAAAGAAGGCAGGACTTGTATTAATAGTTATACTATCAAACATTTGAGTTTGTTTAAGTTAACAAGAGTACTTATTTTACCACTGCCAATACCCACATTCCCAGTTACAAAAACGGGGAAAATACAGTAAAATACACTCAGCGGAGGTGTTCATTTCCAAACAGGCGCAATATGCACTTGCATATCTAAAGTACGTGTTAGACCATGATTTTTATTTAGTGGAGGTACTTTGCCAGTGGGAATGTTTTTAGTGTTATACAGATGTTACTGGTTCCTTTTGACACTTGCTGCCACTTAAAGATGTTACAGCGGCAGCACTAGGTGGTGGATTAAATGCTGCACTTAATAGCTGTAGACAATAGGTGGCAGCAGAATGCTTAAATCCTGCCGACAGCATGAGATGAAATGAAATTGTGTAACATTTTAAAGTTTATGGTCATTTTATGGTGATTTTTTAGGTTCATAATTGTATTTGGAGGGTATATAAGAAAAGGTTTACATGGTTTAATTAAACACCAAATCACACTTCTCTTCCATCTTTGTTGGGAGTCGGTACATGCGCAGTATCTAGTCAGCACTACAAGCTATTCAGAAAGAGTAAGAGCTCATGCCACGCTAGCAGCTAGGTGGGTATTTTAACATGTGTTACAAAGTGAAGCACGTTTGTCACAGAAGTAAAGGCTGGACTACAATAGAACTGTTTGGAACAGTTTGTGAACAGTGTTTTGGACTTTGGGCTTTTTCCCGTTTTAAACCTATGCAGAAAAAACATATATAACACAAAAAAGAAAATCCTTATAGAACTGGCTCAGGTTTGCCTTGCACCAGCTCTTAATTATGCTGTTATAGTGTTGCTGTAGTTACATTCTGCTGTGATTGTTGTGATTCAAATGAGCAACTGGGAGGGCTGTGGTTCCTCAGGCAAGCACATATTGCCGATTCACTATTCAACCTAATCTCTAAGCCATCTTTTATCCTGTCATGGACAGGATAAGAGATGGCATGGGAAGTCTAGATTAATTTCAGGGGTCAAATTTACAGAAGCATATTGTTGCTGGCCAGAAAAAGCTATTCTATTCTATATTCTATATCTATTACTATATTCTGTTAAAATCACTCACCAAAACCACTCACAACGTCTGCCTCACCATCGACAACTCCTCTCTGTCTTCCTCTGAATTATTTTTGACAGAAACCTCACCTTTGAACAGCATGTCCATCAAATCACCAGAACAGCCACTTTAAAAATATTGTCTGTCTCCGCCCTTAACTCCCCTTCTCTGCTGCCAAAACCTTAATCCATGCCTTCAATACATCCAGAATTGATTACTGCAAAAGCATTGTATATGGTTCACCAGCTAAAGTCCTTGGTGAACTTTATCCAGAACTCTGTTGCTCGTCTCTCACCAAAGTGTACTTTTTGTTGCCTGAATGGTTGTAGTTTCCATCTTATTCTAGAGATTGACATTTCTAGGAATTCTGAGAAAAATAAAAATAGAACTCTTTTGAACATACAAGTGAAGTTGACAATGTCGTTGTAGAGCTGGTAGGTCAGCAGAGGTTCAGGTAGTTCCCTCAGGAATGTCTTCAGAATCACAGCAGCCA
>NW_023268999.1:0-1878 GCF_013103735.1 Etheostoma cragini
GACACACAGACACACACACACACACACAGACACACACACACACAGACATAGACACACACACAGACATAGACAGAGAGAGACACACACACAGACATAGACACACACACACAGACACACACACAGACATAGATACAGAGAGACACACACACACAAACATAACACACACACTCACACACACACACACACAAAGCCAAACACAAATAAACACAAACCCACACGCAGACAGACACACACACACACACACACACTTACACACAAACACAGACACACACACAGACAGTGTGACTGGGAGATACTGAGTCACTTTGATGACACACACACACACACACACACACACACAGACACACACAAACACACACACACATTCATTTCTAACTCATTTGTTTCTTCAACAGTCTCAACATGGACGTCCGCTGGATCTGCAGCACTTTGAGTCTGCTGCTACCTGTTATAGGAGGTGAGCGTGCACACACACACACACAGACACACACACACTGACACACATACACTGACACACAAACACACACACACACATACACACAGACACATACACACACAGTGTATCTAGAATGATTTGATGTTTTGGTTCTTGTGTAAAACACATCTAACTTTCTAAATACATAAGATTTTAACATACATTGTTAATAGTAATGAGAGTGTATTTGTGTGTTATATTTATATATTTAACCCTCCTGTGGTTCTCGGGCCAAATTTGACCCGTTTACAAAAACCTTCTAAACTTTTTATATCACAACTATGACAACAGAACGGGGAAAAAAAACAAAAGCCGAAAAAAAACCAAGAATAACGTTTTTTTAAATTGCTGAAAAAGTGACCGAAAAAAATCGGTGAAGTGACAAAAAAACATCAAAAACATTGGAAAAAGCGACAAAATAATTTTTAAAAATTACTAAAAGATAATTGATAAAATGCCAAAAAAGTGACAAGAACATTTGAATAAAAATTGTCAAAAACGTGTAGAAAAAAACAAATAGCTGGTCACAAAATCTCATTCACAAATACATATATATAGTTAAAATAGTAGAAAGATGGAGGGTTTCTATATGTACATGTGGGCAAATAATAGTTTGGTGCATCAAAAGTCCTGAGTATTAAATATTATACAGTAATGAAATGAAATGAAATGGTTAAGTATTAATAATAAATGAATATTATAGTGAAGTAGAATTACTAGTTCAAATTACTCAATAATCTCAGGTAAAATATATTCTCTTCCAATCAACTCATATTTTTAAGTTGATCTAACTAATGAGGAGGTTCCTCTACCTTGGACGTTCTGAGTCGGATGTACTTGCACAGCAATCTAATTTTCTTGGACTTTCCGCTACTCATGTTAACTTAAAGGTACAGTACGTAGTTTCTGAGAAAGAGGAATTCTAAGTAATAACAACAACACTGTTGGCGCATCCACGTGATACAAGCCTTCCGTTATCAAGCAGCACGCCTCATTTTGCGCTTGAATGTGACAGACGTTAATTAATTTTTAAAAGTTCTGAAGAGTCCTTCTTGTTTTTATTTAATCCTCTGTGTCCTCCTTGGCTACTAGCAGCTGGGGTGGCGCGGGATCACGGAAGGCTTGTATCATGTGGACGCGCCAACAGTTTAGAATTCTTCGTGGGGGTGACAGAAACTACGCACTGTAGCTTTAAGACCTGACATGACAACGTGAGGAGAGTGCAGATTTCAGTTGCGCATGCGTCACTTTGTGACGAGTAGCTAACGAGAGACTTCTGTAACGTCTGAAGTAGCCTCCGAGATGCTAACTAGAGACTTCTGTAACGTCTGAAGTAGCCTCCGAGATGCTAACGAGAGACTTCTGTAGCGTCTGAAGTAGCCTCCCAGATGCTAGCGAGAGAC
>NW_023269000.1:0-1655 GCF_013103735.1 Etheostoma cragini
GCCACAACAGACTGGTAGAAGATCTCCAACATTCTGCTGCACACGTTGAAGGATCTCAGCTTCCTCAGGAAATGGAGGCTGCTCATCCCCTTCTTGTAAACAGCAGTGCTGTTGATCTTCCAGTTCAGCCTGCTGTCGATGTTGGAACCCAGAGGTGTGGGAACAAAAGAGGGGGGAGGAGGCAATGAGGGGGTGTAGGGGGTTGGTGGAGTGGTAGAGGAGGCAGTTCCACTGGGGATTGAAAACAAGGCCCTTCTGCGTGTAAAGCAGACGTGATAACTACTACACTGTGAAACCTCTGTAAAAGGCACAACCTGTCTAATTCCTTTGACATAACTCACTAGACAAACAACAAAGACAGTCGATTATCCAGTAATAGTCCATCAATGGGTACACTGCCAAGAATGAGAAATGAAACGTATTTGGAGAACCTTTAAGAAAGTCCAGTTTCCAATCATTTTTACAATTCTATGTATAACTATGACCTAATTGAATGAGAAAAAATGCATTGCTGTGGGTTTTTATTCAATTGTTGTTCAACCCTTTTTCATGACTTTTCAAATGACAATTGCACCACAGTAAGAGGACATAGTTGTTACTTCAAACCATAAGTCTGATTTCACTGGGGATCAAACCCAGGACCTTCTGCGTATAAAGCAGATGTGATAACTACTACACTATGGAACCTCTGACTTACTGTCATCCTTAACAAAATCGGAACAATACAGGACAGATAATGGCTTGAAGTGAGGTTCTGAAAAGACATGGGCTTATATTTCATTATTTGCATTCAATTCTTTCTAAAGACATTTTAAATGACAATTGCCAGGTGGTACCAAATACATAGTTCTTACTTTAAAGCATAAGTCTGGTTCCACTGGGGATCGAACCCAGGTATTGTGCGTGTAAAGGAGATGGGATAACTACTACAATATGGAACCTCTGTAATACTGTTATCTTTAACATAATTGGAACCATACTGTAAATAAAATGGATGGAGCTCAGGTTCTAAGAAGTGAAACCTAAGCAAAAGCACTGAAGAAGTCTTTCAGATAGACAATATGTCTTTGGAGGAGATATTTTTGATTGTCGCGCGTTGTTCACTCCATTTTAAAGACTTTTCAAGGGACACCTGCCCATGGGTAACAGGAAATAGTTCTTATTTTAAATCTTAAATATGGTTCCACTGGGGATTGAACCCAGGACCTTCTGCGTGTAAAGCAGACGTGATAACTACTACACTATGGAACCTCTGCAATATAGCATTTCTTTACATAATCTGCATATGAATGTGACCCAAACCATAGACTGCAGAATTAGCTGTATTGTAGCGCGGGTTCTGAAAAGTGAAAAAATGCAATGGTGATCGAAGTGCAGAAGTCCTTCAGATTTGAGACTAAATGTCTTTGGAGCACCTTTAATTTCATTGTCATTCACTGCCTTTTAAATACTTTTGATATTACAATTGCCAGGTGGTAACAGGACATGGTTCTTACTTTAAACCATAAATCTGGTTCCACTGGGGATTGAACACAGGACCTTCTGCGTGTAAAGCAGATGTGATGACTACTACACCGTGGAACCTCTGTGACAGTGTTACCCGTAACATGACTGGCAGAGATGGCAAAAGTAGTCACTTTCCGTACTTAAGTAGA
>NW_023269001.1:0-1317 GCF_013103735.1 Etheostoma cragini
ATATATATATATATAGATAGATAGATAGATAGATAGATAGATAGATAGATAGATAGATAGATAGATAGATAGATAGATGGTTAATGGTTAAGCTCAGTGGTTAATGCCACTGACTTCGGGGCTATTTAGGTGGATACTTAGGGTTCCTGGCCTACCTCAACCATGAGTGAAACCGCGAATACAAGAGCCATACCGGCCGTGTATGTCCGTGTCAGTTGCTGGGGAACCAGGGCAACCTGATGAGAAATGGGGTACATGGACTAGAGCAGAAAACATGGATCTGATGCAATGCTACTATACAAGCAACCCCAGTGAGAGGGGTTGCATGCAGAGACTATGGGATGGATGCTTCAAAACCCATCATCAACACTGACAAAGGAACAGCTGCTGGCTCAGTGTTCAAACGGCAGCTCCTATCACAAGATTGTTGAGGTACAACTACGGCGAAGGGGGGGCCAGGACGACAGGTCAGCGGGGAGACTTCATCATCATCCCCACACTCAGAGACTGGGTCCCAAGCCCCAACAACAACAAGTCCTTATGGCACCAAACTCTAGCAGTAACACCGGAGGAGCCAAGCACCAGCTACTGGTGGATAGACCAGGACCAGGCAGACCAATCTGTGAACCGCCTGGATTGACTACAAGAAAACCTACAACTCAATGCCACATACACGGCTACTGGCTTGCTTGGAGATGTACAAGGTCAACAGGACACTAAGAGCCTTCATCAAGAACTCAATGAGACTGTGGAGAACAAGTCTGGAAGCCAACTCAAAGGCACAAGTCACCATCAAGTTCGGGACATACCAAGGCGATGCACTATCATCGCTGCTGTTCTGCATAGGCCTGAACCCCCTCAGCCAGATCATCCCCCCCAGCTCCATAAGCTGTTTGACCTCCTGACCCCGGCTGATTAATACTTTACGTTTCTCAGTGACTGTGATTATTATCTGATTGGCTCGTGGCGTTAATACCAGTCTTCTGATTGGCCGTTTAATGGACTGAAGGTCCTTTAAATGCGTCCACTCAGCGAGGACATGTCCCTGCTTAATATTTAACTAACGCTCCGTTATGGACGGCTGAATTAATCATGAAAACAAAGCAATCCAGCGCTCTGATTGGACCACAGACACCACCCTGAGAGATAAAATAGGATTAGTATTTGATATTATAAATAACAGTGAATGAATGGACTGTTTCTTAAAGGGCCAGCGTGTAGGAATGTCTCCATCTAGATCAGGGGTTTTCAAAGTATGAAAGGGTGAGCCCCCCTCCAAGGAGCACAATGCCTGCTGTGCCCCCCCTCCCCAATAAT
>NW_023269002.1:0-1366 GCF_013103735.1 Etheostoma cragini
CACACACACACACACACACACACACACACACACACACACACACACAGACTTCCGGTAATAATAACATTTAGCTAACAGCCGTTAGCATTAGCCTCACTCCGTAGCTTAACGTTAGCTTAATAGGAGTTAGCAACAGTAGCTAACTGGCCCGTTTAAAAACCTCTATTTTAAAAACACGCTGCTACTAACTGCTTCACACACGCATGCGCGACCATGAGTTACTGAACACAGCTGTTACGTCTCTGACAGGTGAAGAAGTTACCTGAGTATCCGTGTGTGTTCAGGTACCGCAGTCACACAGAGAAACAACAAAGCGTCTCCATGGCGACGCGCTGCCTGCCGGGAGGCGCCTGCGCAGCACAGTGCTGCCCCCGGCGACAAACCGTCAACATCCCATTCACACAAAGATACACACACACACACACATACACAGACAGATACACGGACACACACACAAACACACAGACAGACAGACACTGTCCCGGTGCTGTCTATGTCCTGGTGTGTATGTACTGGTGCTGTCTATGTCCTGGTTACTATGCCCTGGTGCTGTCTATGTCCTGGTGTGTATGTACTGGTGCTGTCTATGTCCTGGTGATTCTTTCCTGGTGCTGTCTATGTCCTGGTGATAGAGACATTAACACCATAACCTGTTTTAGAAAAATTAAGTGTTAAATATCAATTTTGCTCAAAAGTGGAGACACCCCTCCCCCCCATGTTGAACCTTGCATATTATTTCTGAAAAAACACTCAGCAACACTGACATTCAAATCCGTTGTTATTTTTATTAAAGGTCAGTAAAATACCCTCTTATGTACAGAGTCTCAACTACTAATCGTCGTGTTAATTTGTTCTATATCTGTAATACATCAACACTATAAAAACATACAGCGTTGTGCAGATTATCGTTTTTTCAAAACTCATCTGGCAAAACACAGCAGTAAAAATGTTCCTGCAAAACCTAAAATCCCCTAACTACCATGTCCTGTAGTGTTCTGTCTAATAACCTGTGGAGTCCCTCAGGGAACCATTCTGGGTCCTCTCTTCTTTATTAACGCTAATTTAGATCCTCCTGTTCTCTGTCCATGGGGTTTTTATCTGAACCGCTCCCTGTTCAGATGCACCAATCAGGGCCCAGGATGGGGGGGTCCACCGCTCCCTGTTCAGATGCACCAATCAGGGCCGGGATGGGGGGGTCCACCGCTCCCTGTTCAGATGCACCAAACGGGGCCGGGGTGGTGGCATCCACCGCTCCCTGTTCAGATGCACCAATCAGGGCCAGGATGGTGGCGTCCACCGCTCCCTGTTCAGATGCACCAAACAGGGCCGGGTGGTGGGGGGTAGGGGGGTCCACTACTCCCTGTTC
>NW_023269003.1:0-2746 GCF_013103735.1 Etheostoma cragini
ATGGAGTCTGGTGGAGATATGCTGCTCTATACATGCTAAAGGTAGTGATTATTGACATGGAGTCTGGTGGAGATATGCAGCTCTATACACGCTACAAGTAGTGATTATTTAACGTTACATTGCAGCTTGTTTTGGACTTGGAAATATAGATTTCCGGTTGGAAAACACACCTAAGTTAACCTTTAGTCGTCCTTATCCAAACTCATTCCTTAGTGTCTACTGCTGAGTCCCTCGGTCTCTTTTCCCTTTATTTTGTTTTTATTTTTTGGAAAGTTTATCAATGTTGTACTCCATGTTCAATTCATGTTGTAAAATTGACTGAATGTTTGCAATGTGCCTTGTTATGTATGTTTGATATGAATCTTTAATTAAAAAACAACCTTTAGGTGTCCTTTTTTACTCATCTATTATTTTGTTTTATTAAACATTTTGTATATAAGCGGGTTAAGGATGGAAAAGCCCATAATTTGGTTTATTTACTTAAAACTTTTAACTTAATTTGAGATAGCCCTTTTTATTTATTTGTTTATGTAATTTCTATTGTTCTCTTATTTATTTATTTTCCTTCTTAATCTAGATTTGTTATGTATATGTTTTGATTATATGCTCAACCCGAGGAAAGTCCCTTTTTTTTAATGCCTTATTTGTTTGTATATTTGTATTCTGAATAAATAAAAAATATATAAATAAAAACTGTGTTTTCCTACTTTCTCCCTGTGCAAGTGAACGACACAAAGGTGGACGACAGGGGAAAGCAAAAAAAGCAGGATGGATTTTTCCCGTCATGCAGCGCGGCTGGGTTCTCCCTCCGTAATCATCGGATCCAGGGAGAGAGAGAGAGAGAGAGAGAGGGAGAGAGAGAGAGAGAGCAGTAATGGCGGCCGGTTAGAGCCACACACAAACACCGCGTCCGCAACCAGCCGCACTCGCCGCAGCCCTCCGGGGGCAGCCAGCCTCGCACACCGCGGTGGAGCCAGCGTGACAGACACGGAGCGGAGACACGGACCTTAGGCGCGGACGCTAATCACTCGGCGGCGCGCGGCTTGCTTGTTTCCTTCTACTTTTCTAAAAAAAAAAACAAAAAAAAAAAAAAAAAAAAAGGAAAAGGAAAAAGAAAAAAAGAAAAAAAAGAAAAGAAAAAAAAACATGGATGATCAGACCGGAGGAGGAGGGGTCGGAGCCCCGAGACAGACGCCTCCGCCGCCGCAGCAGCAAGGGGGCAACAGCACCATCAGCGGGGCTAATCCGTCGATGGGAGGCGGAGGGATCATGGTGCCGCACCAACAAGACGAGCCGCCCCGGCCCCAGCAGCAGTACACCATCCCCGGCATCCTGCACTACATCCAGCACGAGTGGGCCCGGTTCGAGATGGAGAGAGCGCACTGGGAGGTGGAGAGGGCCGAGCTCCAGGTTAGCACAGCAGTGATTTAGCTGCTAGGCTAACCGCTAAGCTAACAGCTAACGTTACGTTACCGTTACGACCGTTAAGTTCACCACAAATATCGTGGTTTGGATTAAAACACACCCGAGGAACGAAGACAAGTTCCCCGGTTGAGAGTACTACAATTATAATATATATTTATATATATATTTTCTGTTAGCGTAGATTTAGTTAGATTTTGCGTAATTTTGCGTAACTTCCGGTCATGGATGTATCCCCTTTAGCCACAATCAACAACAATGCTCTCGGATGTAACTAAGGTAACAGTGTTGTTAAAGCTGATATAACACCACGTTATCTTTTTTTAATCTTAACATGTAGTTTCTAAATACAGCTGGTTAAGTTGTTGTTAACGGTCACAGCTAACTGAAATGTATGTAACATAACGGTAGCTGGCTAAGTTGCTAAGTGGCTAAGTTGCTAAGCGGCTAAGCTAACGGGTCAGAGTAGCTTCTGTTACCGTTAGCTCGACTTAAGCTAACCGTTAGCTCCACAGCGCTGTCACAACTGCACACTTATTTCCTTTTTCTGTCTTTTCGTCTCCATTAAAACTCATCTCCGAGTTATCTCCTTTCTCCAATGTGATGAGGAAAAAAGTATCCTAAAAGTAATTTTAATGACCTAGCTAGTAGTCTGAAAACAGTGAGGAACTTTCTCCAAATAACCAAACGTCAGTATTTGGAGAAACTAGCGGCGTCATGTTGAGGCACTCAGTCATTGTTTTAAGAGATGGGTGATAATGAAAAACACACGCGATCATTTAACACGATTACTCAGAGATGTTTGGAAAGATGTAAAAAAATAACTTAAAAAAAACAGTGAAAACCCCTTCAGCTGTCAAATGTTTCATTTTCCTGTTGAACTTTTTCCTTTCAACCAGAACCATCAGAATTAGGTTATTGTAAAATTACTGTGTGTGTCTGTGTGTGTGTGTGTGTGTGTGTGTGAGTGTATGTATGTGAGCGAGAGAGAGTGTGTGTGTGTGTGTGAGAGAGGTAGAGAGAGTGTGTGTGAGTGTATGTATGTGAGCGTGAGAGAGAGCGAGAGAGAGTGTGTGTGTGTGCGTGTGTGTGTGTGTGTGAGAGGGAGAGAGAGAGAGTGTGTGTGTGTGTGTGTGTGAGTGAGAGAGTGTGTGTGTTTTGGAAGGAGTTCAGGTCTTTGTCATTACACACCCCGCAACAGGCGGACTGAAGTGAAGTGTGTGTGTGAGAGAGATTGAGAGTGTGTGTGTGTGCTCGTCTCTGCGTGCGTGTGTGTGTGTGTGTGTCTCTGCGTGCGTGTGTTTCTCTGCGTGCGTGTGTGTGT
>NW_023269004.1:0-725 GCF_013103735.1 Etheostoma cragini
AACACACAGACAAACACAAACACACACACACACAAAAACACACACACACACACACGCAGCGACACACACACACACACATACACAGACACACACACACGCAGACACACACACACACACACAGGCCTTTTACTTACATAATGCACACAATGAAATGATTCCAGTAACCCCAGTGGAGGATTTAAAGATGGCGGAGATAGAGTCCCTCAGAGGGCCTTCTCCGCGGCGGCGCGGCGGGTGGAGGGATGCTGGGAGGAGATGAAGACAAGCTGGTGGAGCGAGATAGAGGACGCTCCGGGTGGAGCAGAGGTTGACGGAGAGCTGCAGGGTGCAGGGATCTTGGCTGTATCACGGCCGTGTGAACACGTCTCCCATGTGTCCCCCCAGAGAGAAAGTCTTCCACAGGCGTCGCCGTCGTGTTCTGTTGATCGACCACGGGGCGCCGACCGCACCGACGCTGGGCTGGCGTGGGCGGCACCGGGTAATCGCTGCGGTTCATGGGGAGCTGCATGGGAAACAGGCTGGAAGCTGGATGTGTCCCGTACTCCAACATCTCATCCACGGGTGGAGGGCAGGTGATGGGTGGAGTATAGTGTGATGGGTGGAGTATAGTGTGATGGGTGGAGTATAGTGTGATGGGTGGAGTATTGGTGTGATGGGTGGAGTATTGGTGTGATGGGTGGAGTATAGTGTGATGGGTGGAGTATTGGTGTGATGGGTGGAGTATA
>NW_023269004.1:752-2045 GCF_013103735.1 Etheostoma cragini
ATATATATATATATATATATATATATATATATATATATATATATATGCAGTATTTATACACACAATAAGAACTAGGAGGTGTTTCAAAGGTTGCCGTGTTTCCCAGAAATAGATCAACTGATGGTGCAGTGAGTCTGATGTTCAGAGGAACGCTTAGGGTAAAGGCTTGTGACCCAGCTGTGATGGAAATAAGATGGAAGCCGTTTTGGGAGAGCAGGGGAACACGTGATTGGTCGAACGGCTTATTTTAGCTCGTTGAAAATGGATCAAAACAACGTTTTGATTTCTTCCGGTCGAAGGTTTTAATTAACGAGGTTCAGGGCAGCGGTGTCCCAGGAGTCAGACTGGATCTAATAAAGCTCCCTGACTCACAGAGCTGCAGCCTCTGCTGTCTCACAGCCACTAAACTACAATC
This sequence comes from Etheostoma cragini, assembly GCF_013103735.1. NCBI lineage: Eukaryota > Metazoa > Chordata > Actinopteri > Perciformes > Percidae > Etheostoma > Etheostoma cragini. The sequence continues at coordinate 1,168 of NW_023269004.1, forward strand.
CTGCAACACAACTACAACGTCCAGGCTGCACTCGAACGCATCGGAACAACAACAACACACAACAACAAACACCCTTTCCCTCCAAAACAACAACTTGTGTAACATTTAGAGAGCGGGAACGTTTTAGCTCACGGGGGGTTTCCTCGTTATTTAAGTTATCCCCCCACAGGTTTCTCTGTGGAGCCCCCCTACAGGTCTCTCTATAAAGCCCCCCCCTCACAGGTTTCTCTATAGACTCTCTGGTTTCAGACCCTTACTTCCTCCCCTTGTGTGAATTTCCCGCCACTCCCCTCATGAGTCGTGCGTTGTTGTGTCTGAGGGGGCGGATTAGATCAGCTGTTGCTCCTCTGCAGACACGTTGCGTTTATACTGTGTTTTTGTTCTTTTAGCCGTGCGAAATGAAGTTTTGATTAATTGTTTATTCATGTGTCCAATAGGCCTACATTGTGAGAACATGACCCCAGGGTGGATGTGGGATTTGGTCTCAGTAGTTCTCTGGATCTGGATCCCAGGTCCTGATTCCCATTCATGTCATTACAGTAACGTCAATGGAGCTTTAACGAGATCAAACGTCTCATTCATGGTTTTACTCCGATTAAAAACAGGTTAAACACGGGTGACATGTGCACTGGAGGGATTTCTTACATTGATGGTGTGGGAGGCTGTGAATCACACAACGCACACACACAACGCACACACACAATGCACACACACAACGCACACACACAACGCACACACACAACGCACAAACAACTTTGATGTGTAAAGTGAGCAGCGAGTGGGAGGAAAGAGATGGAGGTTAAGCTTCCAGCAGTGCTGCCTGAGGCCTCAACACACACACACACACACACACACACACACACACACAGACTTACACA
>NW_023269005.1:0-1891 GCF_013103735.1 Etheostoma cragini
CACCACCCTTGGTGACTTCTCCCGTCTGGGTGTACAGCTCCACCCCCTCTGGGTCCTGGATGCAGTGGAGGTGGCGGCGCTGCGTGCTCCAGATCTCCTCCATGCGGGCACGGTCGATCAGTGGGACGCCCAAGGTGTCCGTCAGCTCCCAGAAGGAGTCCAGCACCTCCTGGAGGAGCCGCGCCGTCTCTGCCGCGCCCCTCGTACGACGTCGACAATGGCGTGCGAGCTCCTTGCCGGGCAACTTTATGTGGACGTCCATCCCCTCCACAGACTGCTTGGCCTCTCTAAGGCGGGCGACGTCCTCGGCGTCCCACTCGAAAATGGCAAAGGACAGCCTCGCCATGAAGAGGCCATAGAGCTGGTGGCTGTCTGTGGTGACACCCCTAGCGAAGCGTCGCATCAGGTGCCACACGTCGAGCCTGACTATCAGCTCGTGCCACTCGTGGTACATTTGGTGTACGGACGACGTCCCCGCGGTGACACAGCAGTCCCGGTCCACATACATGACCTTGGGAGGGGCCTTCCCGGCATCCCGGTAGCGCCGCATCAGGCCGGCCGCCATGTTGGTCAGTCCGTCCCCCTCACCTGCAGTGAGGACGGACACGAGCACCTGTCCGTACTCGTTCCCAACATTGGTCACCCAGGCGGCCGAGCCGGCAGCAACACCCGCAAGCTTTTTGGCGATCTGCAACACACAGACCAAACTCACACTTAGACACACAGCACACCAACATCATACAAGGTAATGCAACAATAACAATGACACTTATTATTCCTGCAAGGGAAAACTACAATGTTTGTCACTCTGTTATTACATTCAGGCCTGAATTACACACACATGCTCAGGTCACAAATACATGCACAAATCACCTTCTTCGTGGAGTCCATCTTAAGAATATCGCCAAAAATGGACGTCACCCTGGCCTTGGTCTCATCCAGCCTGGTCATCGCATCACGGACATAGACCCCGCCAAACCAGGTGAGTCCAGGCACCTTGTACATGGTGGGAAGCGACACCTCCTGTGGTGCCGCTCCGGGTGCACTCAGCTTGTGGAGTACGGAGAGGTACTCCATCGACCGGGCCATCCACTCCCTGGTGTGCTGCTCCACCACAGAGGCACGGAGGCGAGACACACCATTGCCCAAGGTGCGCTCCTTTAGCAGCCCAATTACCCTCTTGTCACAGGCCAACCTGTTAGGGAAACAGAGAATACAGAAAAATATAGAATCAGAATCAGCTTTATTTGCCAGGTATGACGACACATACAAGGAATTTGTCTTTGGAGCATAATTGATAACGTTGTGCCAAACAATCCAACCAAACAATCACCAGAAAAATAGGCCTGTTGAGTGAATGTTGAATGTCTTAAAGTGACATACTTGTATGTCAGAACAGCTGGGAATTGCTCGCGATGTGCGACGTCCAGCTGCCCCACAATGTCCTGCGACCAGCCCGCGACCTTCTTAAGACAGGAGTGGCACTGAAGGTACTCTGTTCCCATGTAGTACCAGCCACTCCTGTCCAGGACCCTCCGGACGGTCCTGTAAACTCCAGCGCCCGTTAATTTGCCCCCACAGGCAGGGCACTTGAAGTAGTATGCCCACATCCTGTAGGGCATCCAGAGGAAGAATGGGCACTGGAAGAAGGCGTGGGCTTTGGCGGGGGGCTGCGTGTAGAGGGGCCGAGCGCCTGGCGGATACCACCACAGTTTGAGCTGTGACGTGAGGGCAACCTTACCCTCGGTTACCCTCCGGAACAGCGCCCGGCCCACCCACTCCTGCTGCTCTTCAGGCAGCGTCTGCCTCCAGCTGGCGGGAAGCAGCTGAAACACACACATCACAGACAGTTAGTGAGCTACATGTGCAGCAGATAGACAGACAGACAGAC
>NW_023269006.1:0-2955 GCF_013103735.1 Etheostoma cragini
GGGGGGGGGGGGGTAACAAAGACAGATGGACGTGGACGGACGAGGAGACGAGAGACTTTCTGGATATAATTTATCAGGAACTTGTGAAGGAAATGGCCGAAAAAGGTTAGGACAGGCCGCGGGACGTCCTGCGGAGACAATGGAAGACAGACAGAGAGTCTTGCAGCGGTGCCGGGGGGGGCAATAAAAGACACGTTGCATCTGCGTTGTCATAGCGATGTGTTGATAGCGTTGTTGTTTTCTTATTATAGCTCGATATGTCTCTATCAGCTGGAACATGAGCTCTATGTAGCCTGTCCCATATTGATCATGTGACGTCATCACCACAGGTTGTTATTGGCTGTGAAGCCGTTGGATGGAAACACACTTTCACCAGATGTATTAACATTAGATTTTTACCCAACTTCAGGTAATTCGATGGATAGAAACTTAGCTCGAGGTTTGGATTCAGCATCAGGGCGGACGCGATTCCTCACGGCACTTCAGGCACAGTGTGCAAGGAAACTGCAGTATGTCTACACACAATGTCCCCATACTCCAGCAATGTCTCAATGTTTTCTTTCACCTGTAGTCGACACAGGTGGCCGGTTTCAGAGGTCGAGGACCAGGAGGTTTGGATGGAGAGCGAGAGACAAAGCAGGGACAAGTCTGACGAGAGGAAGTCCAAGGGGAGGAAGGACACCTCAAAGAAGACACCAAAGAAAGACTCCATGTCTAAGAAGACACCAGAGAAAGACTTGTCTAAAGAGACTCTAAAGAAAGACTCCATGTCTAAAGAGACTCCAGAGAAAGACTTGTCTAAAGAGACTCTAAAGAAAGACTCCATGTCTAAGAAGACACAGGAGAAAGACTCCATGTCTAAGAAGACACAGGAGAAAGACTTGTCTAAAGAGACCCTAAAGAAAGACTCCATGTCTAAGAAGAAACAGGAGAAAGACTTGTCTAAAGAGACCCTAAAGAAAGATTCCTTGTCTAAAGAGACTCCAGAGAAAGACTTGTCTAAAGAGACCCTAAAGAAAGCCTCCTTGTCTAAAGAGACTCCAGAGAAAGACTTGTATAAAGAGACTATAAAGAAAGACTCGTCTAAGAAGACACCAGAGAAAGACTTGTCTAAAGAGACTCTAAAGAAAGACTCGTCTAAGAAGACACCAGAGAAAGACTTGTCTAAAGAGACTATAAAGAAAGACTCCATGTCTAAGAAGACACAGGAGAAAGACTTGTCTAAAGAGACTCTAAAGAAAGACTCCATGTCAAAGAAGACACCAGAGAAAGACTTGTCTAAAGAGACTCTAAAGAAAGACTCCATTTCTAAGAAGCCACCAGAGAAAGACTTGACTAAAGAGACTCTAAAGAAAGACTCCATGTCAAAGAAGACACCAGTGAAAGACTTGTCTAAAAAGACTCTAAAGAAAGACTCGTCTAAGAAGCCACCAGAGAAAGACTTGACTAAGAAGACACCACAGAAAGACTTGACTAAGAAGATACCACAGAAAGACTTGACTAAAGAGACTCTAAAGAAAGAGTCCATGTCCAAAACTGTCAAAGAGAAATCTGTAGAGGAGTCTGCGTTACAGACTCTAGAGAAGACGTCAGAGGTGAAAAAGACTCCAGAAACTGAACCTGTTGCCAAAACCATGTCAGAAAAGACCATCAGACCAACACCAGAGACAGACTCTGCCAGTAAAACCACTTTAGAAAAAGAATCTTTGTCTAAAACGAGTCCAGAAAACAAGGTGTTAAAAAGAAAAAAGACTTGTGATGACGACTCTGTGACTAAAAAGAAAGAAAAGAAAGCGACGTGTGAAGAGACTCAAGAGAAAGAAAATCTAGAGAGTGAAAAATCAACTGAGGCTCCATGGACAGAGGAGTGTAAAGACCAAAAGACTCAAGTGAAAGACGAGTGTGAAGACAAAGAGATTTCAGGGACAGATGAGTGTGAAGACAAACATACTGGATTGATGGACGTGTGTAAAGACCAAAAGACTCAAGTGAAAGACGAGTGTGAAGACAAAGAGATTTCAGGGACAGATGAGTGTAAAGACCAGACGACTCAAGTGAAAGACGAGTGCGAAGACAAACTTACTCCAAAGAAGGGCGTATGTGGAGGCAAAAAGACTCCAGACACGGACAAGCTTAAAGACAAGTCCTCCGAAGCTCAAGAGGAGACATCTGAACCAGGTCCGACGCATTCAGAGCATGAGGACCAACCAGACTCTACTGGAGATTGTCCTGAAAAGACGTTGGATGAAACTCCTCAGGTGAGACAACGTCGGGGGACAGAGCTAAGCTAGCGAGTGTAGAGAGTTAGCATGAAACAGGCTACAATTAGCATGAAGCAGGCAACAATTAGCATGCAACATGCTCCAGTTAGCATCTAACAGGCTACAGTTAGCATGCAACAGGCTCCAGTTAGCATGCAACAGGCTCCAGTTAGCATGCAGCAGGCTACAGTTAGCATGCAACAGGCTACAGTTAGCATGCAGCAGGCTACAGTTAGCATGCAACAGGCTACAGTTAGCATCAAACAGGCTACAGCAGACTGGTAGTACAATGGATATTAACACAATTTCAGTATAAAATCCCGAAAGTAGGAAACTGTACCTGGAAAATAGCAGAACGTTTCACATTACATCCGTCACCATAAAGAGCTCCAGTTAGCTAACATGGAAATGGAAATTATCAGTGTACTGTTGCCACGGTTATATTATAAAGTTAGATTATCAAGCTAGGCTAACCAAACTAGCAAGCTAGCACAACGTGGTGAGCTTTACATTTAAGCTAGAACAAAATGTGTGTCTTATATAAAATGTGAGACCTCCCATGTGGTTTATACTATATGCATACTAACGTATTATTAAAATTAACAACTATTAACAACTAACTATAACAGTAGAGCTCAATATATGGCTCTTACCATCCTAACTATAACAGTAGAGCTCAGTATATGGCTCTTAC
>NW_023269007.1:0-1170 GCF_013103735.1 Etheostoma cragini
GAGGAACTAACGGGGGTCTGGATGAAGACTCCCGAGGAACTAACGGTGGTCTGGATGAAGACTCCCGAGGAACTAACGTGTTTCCTTGCTGAAAGATTAAAACATCGTTATAATGGCGACGTTAGCGAAGGTTAGCGTAACGTCCGGCCGTAGGAGCACGTGGGTCAGGGGCCGAATTCTGTTCCAGCACCGAGAACTAACTCGTTAGTATCGATACGTAGTCTCATGAAGTCTCACGTAGTCTCACAAAGTCTCACGTAGTCTCACGTAGTCTCACGTAGTCTCACAAAGTCTCACGTAGTCTCAGGTAGTCTCACGTAGTCTCGCCCCCTCGATAGCAATGATGATACAGTGATTAGTGAGGATTCTCTCCGACCAATCAGCAGCCTGCAGGTATCTCTTTAGAAACTTGGAGCCTCGACGGAGGTAGTACTACATAAAGTACTTTATGTAGTACTACAGTATATCAAGTAGCAGGTAAGACGTGGTGGAAAAACACTAAGAATGTGAACGCTATGTCGGGACGCTACGCTAAATTAGGCTAAATCTCCTAAACCGTTGGGGAATAATAATAATAATAATAATAATAATAATAATATATATTTAATACTTTCAGCATGTTGGGAGGAGCGTTTTCATCCAAACCACGATCTTTTCTCCGAACTTAAATCGTTTTGGTTCCTAAACTTAACCGTCGTCGCCGTGACGATTCCCTTCAAGCCTGAACTACCCCCCCCAGACAGACAGGAGGCGGACTGAGCGTGTGCGGGGGCGGCGGTGCTGACGTCTACATGCTGGCGGGGGGTCCGGGCGTGGTCGGCGTGGTGACGGAGTGGCGGGGGGGGGCCAGGTCCAGCAGGGCGCCGACGGTGCCGGCCACCTGGGGGAGCCCCCGCTCCTCCAGGATGTGCAGGGGGAGACACAACTGACTCTACAGAGACACACACCACAGAGGAAGACACAGCGGGGGGGACAAAAGAAAACAACGGAAAGGCGGGTTGGTAAATTAAATTAATGAGCAAAATAAAAACATGGCAACAAGGAAATGAAGATGAAATCAACCGAGGAGGAAGAAAGGTAGAGCGTCCTCTGGGGGACAGACCATCACTAACAGGGACGTTGTAGAGCGTCCTCTGGGGGACAGACCATCACTAACAGGGACGTTGTAGA
>NW_023269008.1:0-2098 GCF_013103735.1 Etheostoma cragini
GTCAGGTCCCCATAAGTATACTGGATTCACAGTTTTTGGTCCCCACAAATGTAGCTAAACCTGGCCCACACACACACAAACACACACACACACACACACACACACACACACACACATACACAAAATAGAAATTTTTATGGATGTCTAAGGAAATAAAAAGACAGGACTTTGGGGTTGGAGATATCCCATGATGCACGAGTGTACTCACGGGGAGACCCAGAGGTCCACGGTCCCCTTTGTGTCCTGGTTCACCTCGGATACCCTTCACACCATGCAAACCAGGTTCCCCCTAAACACACAAAGGAAGGAGGAGGAAATGAGACCGTTTTTTTGCCTGTCGCATCGCTGTCATATTGGAGGGAGTTGATATACTTGTTGATGGAGTTGACTGTAGACAAAATGACATAACGTCTTCTATCTCGCTCATGTGGTTCGTCCTGCTTTACAGCAGCTGACAAGAACACTAATTACAACGTTATGAAAAGCCCTTGCTTCATGTTTCAACAAGAAACAGCGAAGAACGTGAAATCTAATAACTGACACTCATCTGAAATGTTCTTTTCCGAGGAAGCACAACTGCACACACAAATGTACAACTATTAATAGGAAAGTATTACAATTCCACTCGACTCTCAGCAGAGAGTGATGGTAAGAAGGACGTCTTGAGTCATAATGACTTCAATGTGAATTGTCATGTGAAGTCTTTTGAGGTTTACCTTCGGTCCCGGGAAACCATGAGGGCCCTGAAAAAAACATCGCAAAAATATTAGCTTGTGTTTCAATGCGTTTTCATTCCTGCAGCACAGATAATTAAAATGTCTGACTAGTAGACAGGTTGGGCTTGTTTACAAGGCGGTTTAACATGTCGACACATTGTACAGCACAATCAGTAAGTCAGATTTATGTAACACTTTATCAGTATGGTCATGAATGACATGTATAAAATCTATATTTGTAGTTTTATATTGGGTGATTAATTACGTTTTGTTCCAAAAAACAACAAGTCCACAGATGAGACTTTTTGGAAACACTCACCATGGGTCCTGGGAGTCCGTGGGGCCCTTGTGGCCCTGGAGTGCCGACAATCTGCAAATATTAAAAACAGATATTTTAACACCAAATCACGATTCTACAAAAATAATAATATATATTATAGTTGGACTGCAGTTTACATTTACAGTACAACACATACCTGTACAATGAAAAGCATCTTTAATGCAACTACTTGAGTATTATTATGCTGAGTCATAATGATGTGTTACTTACTGAAGAACCTTGAGGACCAGGTAGACCTGTATCTCCCTTATCCCCTTTTACCCCATTGACACCCTAAGGGACAAAAGCTTCATTAGATGTGTGGTTCAGTAAAGTAAGTAAAGTATCTAAAAGATATGAAGAGTTCCGACGACCATGAAGAAAGGTGTTTTTCAGAGGCCTAGTGTAAAGAAAAGGTGGAGACTACTGTGTGTACATTATGTAAATCCTTACAGGTAGGCCGGGTAAACCAGTTGCTCCTTTCTCCCCTGAGGCTCCAGGCATTCCCATGTCACCTTTGGAGCCTTTGTAGCCCTGAGACAGGAAAGAAGGTATTCAGACTGTGTAGTAATTAAGTCAAGTCGAGTCGAGTCAAGTTATTTATGGAGCACATATAAAACCAACCTAGGCAGAACAAAGTGCTCTATAAAGTTATGTTACAAAAACAAAGGAAGACAATAAAAATATAGATAGATATAACATCGTACAAACAGCACACTTCTATACAAATGTCCCTAAACTAAATCATACGCCAAAGAATAACAATGGGTTTTAGGGCGAGACTCCAAGGTCTCCACAGTAGAGAGGGACCTAATGTGAATGGGAAGTTGGTTCCAGAGTCTCTGGACCACAACGTAGAAGGAACGCCACCCTTTGTTATCATCCGAGACTGTAACATATAAAGGGCCCAATCCACGTAATGCCTTAAAAACAAGTAGCATTACCTTAAAGGTCCCATGACATGGTGCCCTGCGGATGCTTGTATCCTTAGTGGTCCCTAATACTGTATCTGAAGTCTCTTTATATAGACCTTAGTGGTCCCTAATACTATATCTGAAGTCTC
>NW_023269009.1:0-1703 GCF_013103735.1 Etheostoma cragini
TTCTGTCTGTGTGTGTGTGTGTGTGTGTGTGTGTGTGTGTCTGAATGTCCTTCTGTGTGTGTGTATGTGTGTGTGTCTGTCCTTCTGTCTGTGTGTGTGAGTGTTTGTGTGTTTGTGTGTATGTGTGTGTGTGTGTGTGTCTCCTTCTGTCTGTCTGTGTGTGTGTGTGTGTGTGTGTGTGTGTGTGTGTCTGGCTGTGTGTGTTTCTGTTGTCCTTGTGTTTTTGTCCCACCTCTTCGTCCTCCTCGTCGGTGCTCTTCCCCGACGGCGTGGCGGAGCTGGTCTTGCCCTCCTCCCCAGAGGGGGCGCTGTCCCCGTTGGGGGCCTGCGTCCCCTGCTCCGCCTCCCACTCCTGCAGGACCTCGTCCAGGTTGAACCGCCGCCGGTAGTTCACGAAGAAGTTCTTCACCTGGCCCAGCGTCTTGTTCCCGATGACGTCGGCGATGGCCTGGAAGTCTTTCCCGTACTTCCTCACACCTGGAGGACATCACACGGTTAGTCCAGGGTTAAAGGGCCCCCCATATTAGACCCGTCTTCAGGGTCATTACTGGATTTAGAGGTTGGACCAGAACAGGTTTCCATGGTTACATTTTCTAAAACATTAGATTGCTGCAGATCCTGTTTTTTTCTGCCTTTTATTCTTTTAGTCTGAATTTTAAGATTTTTTTAAATTTTGCTGAAATTTAAAAAAATGTTCAGCTTATTTTGCTGAATTTTTAAGATTGTTTTTCTGCCTTTTATTCTGAAATTTAAAGTTTTTTTTAATTTTTTTGCTGAAATTCAAACATTTTGCTGAAATATAAGATTTTTTACTGCCCATTTAGCTAAATTTGTAAGGTTTTTTCTGCCTTTTATTCTGAAAGTTTAAGAGTTTTTTTCTGCCTTTTATTCTGAAACTTTAAGAATATCTTCTGATTTCTTTTGCTAAAATTTTAAGGATTTTTTTCAGCCTTTGTTGCTGAAATTTTAAGATTTTTTTCCTGCTTATATAGCTAAATTTTGAAGATTTTTTCTGCCTTTTATTCTGAAAGTTAAAGATTTATTTTCTGCCTTTTATTCTTAAATTTTAAGATTAATTTTCTGCCTTTTATTCAGAAATTTTAAGATTGTTTTCGCTAAAAATTTAAGATTTTCTCAGCTTTTTTCCTGCTGAAATTGTTAGATTTTTTTCTGCCATTTATTCTAAAATCTTAATATTTTTTCCATGCTCAAAACACCATGAATGTTTTTTTGTCCAAGTATGTCTGCGTGTTGAAGCACCAGAGACACAAAAAAAACCAAATCCCAGTAAAAGGGGACATTTTCCTAACATGGGCCCTTTAAAGGTCGGTCCTATCTCCACAGCGCTGTGGGAGAGGGTCTGGCTGCACCCCAGCTGCATTCTGCCACCTCTTCTTCTACAGTTGACATTTTCCGCGTGTGAGACACACAGCGAGTGGGGGGGAGGGGTGACGTGATGTCAGAGGTTACCATGGAAACGTGCGTCCTCACCTTGAACAGCCAGGAGCTGCTCGTCCGTCGTCCAGCGGGCGTTCACCTTCTGGTTACACTGCAACACACAGGTAAGGCCGTTACTTGTTACATGGTCTTGGCCATGTCAGTAGTGTGATTCTTACTGATTGTAAGGGGTGGACAGGTGTCTTTATGCAGCTAACGACCTCAAACAGGTGCATCTAATTTAGGATAATAAATGGAGTGGGGGG
>NW_023269010.1:0-1031 GCF_013103735.1 Etheostoma cragini
TTCTAGCCTCCGTCCCTGTCCTCTGTGTCTATCCCCGTCCTCTGGCTCTGTGTCTAACCCCCGTCCCCGTCCTCTGTCTCTATGATGGTGTTCTAACCCCCGTCCCCGTCCCTGTCCTCTGTCTCTATAATGGTGTTCTAACCTCCGTCCCCGTCCCTGTCCTCTGTGTCTAACCCCCGTCCCCGTCCTCTGTCTCTATGATGGTGTTCTAACCTCCGTCCCCGTCTTGTGTCTCTAGCCTCCGTCCCTGTCCTCTGTCTCTGTCTCTAACCTCCGTCCCCGTCCTGTGTCTCTAGGATGGTGTTCTGAGGACTGTGGTTAACGTGTCTTATTGACGGCTAAATGATGCTAACGTAGCATTTCACTGGCCGCGCTGCATCACTGAATGTGCCTTTAATGTGGAATATTACCCATGATGCAGCTGTGCAGGACTCTAACGTGGACCCGTTGTCATGTTTCAGTGCATTATATTTCTACATATTCATATAATGAATAAAAACCTGCGACAGGAAGTAGCTGCCAAAGTAAAACCAGGAAGCCTTTGAGAGTTCAGAGTCAGGAGCAGGAACTGCTTCCTGTTCTCAGCTCCACCCCGCCAAATTAAGAGTCTGATTCTCAAAATCAAGTGGCAGCGTTATTAGAAATATGAGATATTACAGCATAAAATATGCCACCTAAAGAACAATCCTCTACTCCTGGTCCTGAACAGCTGTACTAAGACATATGAAGACATATGAAGACTGATTATTGTTGATGATTTTAGTTTTAATGATGATTAAGTTTTTAAGTTTAAGTTTGGCAGCTCCAAAATAATCTGATGTCTGATTTCAACGCTGACTTTCAAAATGCACTTTATTATGAAAATATACAGTAAAATCACAACAACACATAGTTCTATTATGTAGTAAAATACAGAAATATATCAAGGTTTATATATCAGAACAATCACTGAAGTGCAGTTTAACATCTTGATGTGTATTTATATATATATATATATATATATATATATATATATATATATATATATATAT
>NW_023269011.1:0-3699 GCF_013103735.1 Etheostoma cragini
TAGTATAGACCCAATTATAGAGCCAGCATACACCCTAGTATAGACCCAGCTACACACTAGTATAGACCCAATTATAGACCCAGCATACACCCTAGTATAGACCCAGCTACACACTAGTATAGACCCAATTATAGACCCAGCAGACCCAGTATGGACCCAGTATAAACCAGAAGAGACCAAGTATAAACCCAGTATAGTCCCAGTATAAGCCAGAATAGACCCATTATAGACCCAGTACAGACCCAGCATAAACCAGAATAGACCCATTATAGACCCAGTACAGACCCAGTACAGACCCAGCATAAGCCAGAATAGACCCATTATAGACCCAGTACAGACCCAGTACAGACCCAGCATAAGCCAGAATAGACCCAGTACCAGAGGTGGGTAAAGTAGCCAAAAATTGTACTTAAGTAAAAGTACTGTTAGTTCAGAATAATTTGACTCAAGTAAAAGTAAAAGTAGTCATCCAAATAATTACTTGAGTAAGAGTAAAAAAGTACTTGATGAAAAAACTACTCAAGTAGTGAGTAACTGTTGAGTAACGTCTAATTTATTTCTTAACACAAGCATCAATCAGACAGACAGAAATACAAAATAATCATATTTAGGCAAATTATAGTTCATCCAATCAATAAAATAAATTAAAATTAATTTATTAATTACAAATTAGCTTACTTGAGAGACTTTTCACATCAAATTTGGATGGATACTGCATGTGTATAACATTCTGTATGTAACCTTAAAGACAAACATCACCTCTCCACAGCAGAAACTAAAACTACCGCTACGTCTCCTCAGCTTAGAGGTGGAGTTGTTGAACGCTCACATGTCCGTTTGTCTGGTCGACACAGAAGACGCCGCATAACGGAGCTGCTGTTTCGCACTTTCCTAAAATGCTTTCACTATGAGGCCGAGGGGGGTTCCTCCTGGTCTGCGTTGCCTTGGCGACTTTTAAATCTGACGTCTTTGCTTTGCTACGACTGTAAAGCTAACCTCTTTATATGTCTATGGGCTAACCTGTCCCGCTGCTGAAACGAATGTGGTCACGTGACTGCACAACGACGTGTGATTGGTTAAGCACAGTCACGTGGTAGAGCCTTCAGCGGAAGACTCTCTGTCAAAATAAAACATTAAAATGAGACGTACACTGGGGTAAAAACAATGAAGCGTAGTAACGAGTAACGAGCTCATTGTAGCCTAATGTAGCGGAGTAAGAGTACAGTTTATTTTTCACTAATCTACTCAAGTAAAAGTAAAAGTATAGTGATTTAAAACTACTCCTAGAAGTACAATTTTTTCAAAAACTTACTCAAGTAAATGTAACGGAGTAAATGTAACTCGTTACTACCCACCTCTGCCCAGTACAGACCCAGTACAGACCCAGTACAGACCCAGCATAAGCCAGAATAGACCCAGTATAGACCCAGAATAGACCCAGCATAAGCCAGAATAGACCCAGTATAGACCCAGTATAGACCCAGTATAGACCCAGTACAGACCCAGTATAGACCCAGTATAGACCCAGTATAGACCCAGTACAGACCCAGCATAAGCCAGAATAGACCCAGTACAGACCCAGTACAGACCCAGCATAAGCCAGAATAGACCCAGTATAGACCCAGAATAGACCCAGTATATTTGTGACTCACGCTGATGGAGCAGTTCTGATTCTGGTTGTCGTAGAAGTTGCACCTCCCGTCGGAGCAGCAGAAGGTCTGCAGCTGGTCCCAGAGCCGGGTGCCCAGCAGGCCGTGGTAGTAGGCGAAGAACACCAGAGAGTTATCGTTCATCTCATAGCTGGACATGCCGTTCCCCACCGCCACGCCCTGGAACACATCCAACCTCGCTAGTGTTAGCGTCGCAGGGGCTAGTGTTAGCAACATAGAGGGTTAGTGTTAGCATCATAGGGGCTAGTGTTGGCGTCGCAGGGGCTAGTGTTAGCAACATAGAGGGTTAGTGTTAGCATCGTAGGGGCTAGTGTTGGCGTTGCAGGGGCTAGTGTTGGTGTCGTGGATGGCTATTGTTAGAAAGATAAGAAAAAAACATCCGGCGTCCTCCTTCACCCTCTCAGCGAGCGTGTACCTGTGTTTTTACTGTAGCATTAGCATGTAAGCCTGTACATCTGTATTAGTGTTAGCATATACCTGTATGTTAGCCTGAAGCATTACCTAACCTGTACCTGCAGGTTGAAACATTGAACGTAACTCACAGGATAACATGACCCTGAACGCAACACACAGGGTAACACAAACACAACACACAGGATAACATGACCCTGAACGCAACACACAGGGTAACACAAACACAACACACAGGATAACATGACCCTGAACGCAACACACAGGTTTTTTATTTTTAAATTTATATTGTATTTATGAATAATATTGTAGTGTATTTGTGGTACTGTATTTATTCTCTAGTTTTTAAATGGGTAAGATGGCGAGTGTGAGCACTGTAATTTCCATTTCTATGGATGAAATAAACTTGACTTGACTTGCTAACATAGACACAACACACAGGATAACATGACCCTGCCTGTAGTGTTAGCATATACCTGTGTGTTAGCCTATAGTGTTAGCGTGCTAGCTGTACCTGAAGGTTGAAGCAGTAATGTTAGCGTGCTAGCGGCACCTGAAGGTTAAGGCTGTAGCGTTAGCATTAGCGTGCTTGTGGTACCTGCAGATTGAGGCTGTAGTGTTAGCGAGCCAGTGGTACCTGCAGGTTGAGGCTGTAGCGTTAGCGTGCTAGCTGTACCTGCCGGTTGAGGCTGTAGCTTTAGCGTGCCAGTGGTACCTGCAGGTTGAGGCTGTAGCGTTAGCGTGCTAGCGGTACCTGCAGGTTGAGGCTCTAGCGTTAGCATGCTAGCGGTACCCGCAGGTTGAGGCAGGAGCGTTAGCGTGCTAGCGGTACCCGCAGGTTGAGGCTGTACCGTTAGCGTGCCAGCGGTACCTGCAGGTTGAGGCTGTAGCGTTAGCGTGCCAGCGGTACCTGCAGGTTGAGGCTGTAGCGTTAGCGTGCTAGCGGTACCTGCAGGTTGAGGCTGTAGCGTCAGCGTGCTAGCGGTACCTGCAGGTTGAGGCTGTAGCGTTAGCGTGCTAGCGGTACCTGCAGGTTGAGGCTGTAGCGTTAGCGTGCTAGCGGTACCTGCAGGTTGAGGCTGGCGTCCTCCATCACCCTCTCAGCGAGCGTCGGGATGTAGATTCCTCCGTAGCTCTCTCCGGTCAGGAACAGCTGGTTCTTGCTGTACTCGGGGAACAGACGGAAGAACTCCTTCAGAGCCAGATAGTTGTTCATCGACACCTGGGGCGGAAACAACAAACACGTTACCATGGCGAGCTGTGAGCCAATCAGGAGCTGGTTTCAGCGTGTCACTGACCTCTGTGTCGTTGGTGACGTAGTTCTTATCGTCGGAGTACGAGAAGCCAACGCCGGCAGGAGACTCCAGGTACAGCACGTTGGCAATCTGCTCCCAAACACAAATAAATACAAGCTTCACTTAATCTGGGCCCTACGTTCCCGTGCACTGCTGACATAATGGGATGGATCCCCACAGAGAGAGACCTCTTAGTTAAAGAGTTTAACATGAAACAGCCCCGAAATCCCCATCACCAAACCCATCAGACTCCATGTAAATAATCACTACTTTTAGCGTGTATAGAGCAGCATATCTCCACCAGACTCAATGTAAATAATCAC
>NW_023269012.1:0-1106 GCF_013103735.1 Etheostoma cragini
CTGATGTCTCCTTCCTGATGTCTCCTCCATGATGTCTCCTCCCTGATGTCTCCTTCATGGTGTCTCCTCCCTTAAGTCTCCTCTCCGCTGAACAGACTCTGAGGGTCTGTGGGGACATGCTAATGCAAAGCTAACACCACCACCATTAGCTGCTAATGCGTCCTGCTGCCCGTCCTCAGATCAATGACCAATCGTTAAGGTCTGAGTGCTGCCTTCAGGCGCTGTGGGAACATCCCGTAAGGCCTTGTCAGCAAATGCATGTCGAAACAGATGTGTCGTACGTAACCCCGTCAAGAAACAACATGCATTTGTAAAGAGAAGTTATTATATTTTTATTATATATTATTCATAATGTTAACATTATGAATAATATATAATTAAAGGAAACACTTAACGCTGCCTGACCGGTGTCTCTTTCTCTCTGTCTGACCTGTCTGTCTGTCTGTCTGTCTCTCTGTCTGTCTCTCTGTCTGTCTCCCTGCCTGTCTGTCTGTCTGTCTGTGGTGCGTTCAGGGACAGTCAGAATAACTCACCCAGAGCTCCCTGACAGATGTCCGTCCTCGTGGCTCCGCCCACGATGAACTCAGGGTTGTCTGTCAGCTCCTGAAACAGCCAATCAGAGCCGCCCATCTGTGTTAAATCACACTGAGAGACAGACAGTTTCAGCCAGTCATAAAGGAGCATGTCTCACCGTGGGTCTCTTCCACTCCACGCCTCTGGTTTTGGCGGTGAAGGGGGCGAGTTCCTTGAAGCCCAGAGAGGCGGGTTCTGCGGGGAACGCCGGGTCCTGGAACAGGGAACCGGTCTGCAGACACTCGTCCTTCAGGGCCTGGAAGTCCTGGTTCAGGTAGCGCACGGCCTGCTGCACCGAGCCCAGACCTTCAACCCGCTGCCGGTCCCTCTGAATCCGCCCAGACACGCCCCCAAACATCCTGACACAGAGACACATTGACATCCTGACACAGAGACACATCGACACCCTGACACAGAGACACAGAGACACATCGACACCCTGACACAGAGACACATCGACATCCTGACACAGAGACACATCAACACTCTGACACAGAGACACATCGACATCTTGACACAGAGACACATCGACC
>NW_023269013.1:0-1088 GCF_013103735.1 Etheostoma cragini
CCCCCCCCCCCCCCACACACACACACACACACACAGAGCCCCCCCCCGCCCCCCATTGATCCGTGCATCAAAAGCTCTGAGGCCGGCCAGCGGTGCCGAGCCGGCAGCACCAGACTCGGCTGATGCAACCGGCTCAGCTACAAAAACTAGAAAATACAAAAAAGACTTCATTCGTCTGACAGCTTTAGTTACTAGTTACTTTAGTTACTAGTTACAAGTTACTTTAGTTACTAGTTACTTTAGTTACCAGTAACTTTAGTTACTAGTTACTTTAGTTACTAGTTACTTTAGTTACTAGTTACACGTTACTTTAGTTACTAGTTACTTTAGTTACCAGTTACTTTATTTACTAGTTACTTTAGTTACCAGTTACTTTAGTTACAAGTTACTTTAGTTACTAGTTACAAGTTACTTTAGTTACTAGTTACAAGTTACTTTAGTTACCAGTTACTTTAGTTACCAGTTACTTTAGTTACTAGTTACTTTAGTTACCAGTTACTGTAGTTACTAGTTAAAAGTTACTATAGTTACAAGTTACTTTAGTTACCAGTTACTTCAGTTACTAGTTACAAGTTACTATAGTTACAAGTTACTTTAGTTACCAGTTACTTCAGTTACTAGTTACAAGTTACTTTAGTTACTAGTTACTTTCCACATTAAGATGTCCCTGCTCACAGAACACATGCGAGACATTTACTGTAACAGAGTACTGTTACAGTGTGGTACTAGTACTTCTACTGCAGTAATCTGATTACTTCCTGCAGCGCTGCAGCTCGTTGTCATTCTGCGGACGCGCGCTGCCGTCGGCCGAGTTCTCAGAGCGAAGCCGGCGGATCAAAACCTAAAGCTGCTTTAAGCCACGGGGGGATGAGAGCAGGGGATTCTGGGAAAACTCTCGGATCTCACAGCTCGTCACTTCACCTTCAGCTGCTCCTCGGCCGCAAAGACACGCCGGAAACACCGAAAACATCCAGGACCTTCTACGCCAAAAACCTCCAGGACCTTCTACTCCAAAAACATCCAGGACCTTCTATACGCCAAAAACATCCAGGACCTTCTACTCCAAAAACATCCAGGACCTTCTATAC
>NW_023269014.1:0-1203 GCF_013103735.1 Etheostoma cragini
GGAATGAGAGGAGGAAAGGCCAGAGCAGGGGGAATGAGAGGAGGAAAGGCCAGAGCAGGGGGAATGAGAGGGGGGAGATGAAGCCTGAGTTTTCAGCCACATCCAGATGTAGTCCAGCTTTTATTCAAACCTAAACCTGGTGTCTGGGTTGGTCTCATTCGAGTGAGAACCTCTTGGAGGAGACGGGACTTCTACTGATGTTTCCTTTGACGATGAGAGACGTTTGTTTCACGGCATCAGAGGAAACATTCGCTGATGTAAAACATACAGAGGAAGAAGAGTGTGGTAACAAGCCTTCCTCTCAATGCTGGAAAAGAGTGAATGGATACACATCTATCCATTAAGCTAGGGCACGGGTCTTCAATGATTTTAACCCTGACAGAGAGACGGAGCACAAACCTCCTACTACATGTATTAAAAGCCTTTATATACACTGTATGGGTACATGTATATGTATAGTATGTAATGGGTATATACTGTATATACCCATTTTCCATAGAATAATAAGCTAATAAAATTGCCTAGTAAGTGTTGGCATGATTTCATGAATGAGATGTTCAACATTTAAACATCAGGATGAATTAATCACTGGATGGCCGGAGTTACTGCTTTACCTAGAGGTCAGTAAACCCATCGTCAGTGGGGATATATAATTTGTTAATATGTTGGACTCATTTTAGGACTTTTTAATATTTATGGAAAAACAATAACTTGGAGGGCCCCTGCATTTACTCTGAGGAACCCTAGGGGTTTGTTTGTTCAAAAAACATTGAACAAAAGTGGTAAAAATGTACAAACATGTCAAAAATGATGAAAAAAGTAGAAAAGAAATGGGGGGAAATGCAAAAAACATTGAAAATAAATTATTATTAATGATTTAAAACGTAGCAAAAAAGTGCCAAACATTAAGATTGTAAGCCAAAGACATGCAGCAACGCATTTAAACGAATGGGTTTGTATGATATGGCAGAAAACAGGGAGACCGCCGGCTGGTCACGTGACATCGGCTACAGACCCCGGCAACGCCAAGTAGCCGTTCCTAGCTGTGTAAGGCGCTACAGAGCTTCCTGCCGCCGGGTACAGACCTCCGTCACAGCTCGGCCTATCAGCCGCTACAGACCTCCGTCACAGCTCGGCCTATCAGCCGCTACAGACCTCCCTCACAGCTCGGCCTATCAGCCGCTACAGACCTCCCTCACAGCT
>NW_023269015.1:0-1539 GCF_013103735.1 Etheostoma cragini
CACAGACACACACACACACAGACACACACACACACACACACACACACACACAGAGTTAGAAAAGCAACCTGACAACCATTTAGTGAAAGAGAGAATCCTGAATGAGGGAGTGAACGCGGGAGAACAAACGGAGGAGGAGAGGTTCAAAACTAATTATATGTGAGAAGAAGAAAAAATATTGAGAGAAATGGTTTTCATACCAATGGCAAAAAAATTATATTTGAGAAGAAAAAAAGTTTCCAAATAAATTAATGTTTGAAAAAAAGTTATTTCTGATAAAAAAAATCTCTCTAAATACTTTTTTCGAAAAAAACTCTGAATAAACGTGTTTCTTCTCGCTCGCAAAACCGAATAAAATCAAATCAAATGTTAAATTATAATATAATACGTCGTTACTCTCGATGCAGTTTCTTGCTCTCGAAATAGAAAAAGGCAAAAAAAGCGTTGATAATATAGTCCAAAAAAAATTGAAAAAGGAAACATAAACTCAGAAAAAGATGCCAAAAATACAGAAAAAGAAAATAAATATTGAAATATTGTTCAAAACAACCTTGAAAAAGGCGACATGAACTCCTAAACTCCTAAAAACGAATGAAAAAGGCGATGAAAGTGATGATGATATTGTGCAAAAAGACTTGAAAAAGGAAACACTAACTCAGAAATAAATGATGTTAAAATTAGATTTAGATATTAAAATCAGCTGATACATCGTTACACCTCCTTATCTCCATGGTTACAGCTCATTATCTCCATGGTTACAGCTCATTACCTCTCACCAGATATCATTATTAACCTGAAGTAACATTTCCAAAACAAACGTTGAAAAAGGCAAAATGAACTCAGAAAAAAACTGCCCAAAATTACTGAAAAAAGGCGACAAAAGTGTTTTAATATTGTTTAAAAAAAACTTGAAAAAAGCGACGTAAAGTCAGAAAAAACTGCCAAAAAATAATGAAAAAGGCGACAAAAGTGTTGATGATAAAGATCTGAACATTTCCAATGCAGAACTTTTACTTGTAACAGAGTGTTTTGTGTTGTATTAGTACTTTAAAGGATCTGAATACTTGTTCCAGCGTGTACCAGCAGTACTCCCTGAGGTACTCCCGGAGTAAATCCGCAGTGTGGCTGAGCGATGCAGAATGCACTTTGACCGGAAGAATTGATCGTCTGCAGCTGTACTTCTCCCACAGGGCCGAACAAGGAGGGATCGATGGGGGGGGGGGCTGTGTGGGTGTGTTTGTGTGTGATTGTGTGTGTTTGTGTGTGATTATGTGTGTGTGTGTGTGTGTGTGTGTGTGTGTCAAGACCATTGGCGCCCTTTTGATGCTTTCGGACGGACCACTGGGGTCCCTTTTGAAGGTTTGGGTCAGGACCATTGGCGTCCCTTTTGAAGGTCTTGGTCAGGACCATTGGCGCCCTTTTGAAGGTCTTGGTCGGGACCATTGGCGTCCCTTTTGAGACTCTTGGTCCGGACCATTGGCGCCCTTTTGAAGGTTTGGGTCAGGACCATTGGCGTCCCCTTTGACGTGCTTGGTCCGG
>NW_023269016.1:0-1020 GCF_013103735.1 Etheostoma cragini
GTGTGTCTCTCTGTGTGTGTGTCTCTGTATATATATATGTGTGTGTGTCTCTCTGTGTGTGTGTCTCTGTATATATATGTGTGTCTCTGTGGGTGTGTCTCTGTATATATATGTGTGTGTGTCTCTCTGTGTGTCTCTGCATATATATATATATATATATATGTGTGTGTGTGTCTCTGTATATATGTGTGTGTGTCTCTGTATATATATATGTGTGTGTCTCTGTATATATATGTGTGTGTGTCTCTCTGTGTGTGTGTCTCTGCATATATATATGTGTGTGTGTCTCTTTGTGTGTCTCTGTATATATGTGTGTGTTATGTTTGTTATGTGTGTCTGCTTTTCTTTGCTCATCTTGATTGTGTAATGATTTTCAGTTTGTGCGGCATCTTAAGTACAGTATACTTACTCCAAAAAACTACACTGTTAGCAGTACTTTGTTGTAGTTTTGTTGGTAAAAGATGAAGTGTCTTGCGTGTCTCTGGCCTTTCATTGTGAATCATTATCTAAAATAAATAACTCACTCATTCATTTCCTGTTAATGACTCTGGGTCCTCGACCGGGTCCCAGCCTACGCCCTGGGCCGGGTCGTAGGGGGGGCGGTCGCACCTACGTGACAGAATCTGGGCGAGACAGCTGACTGGTGAACGGCCACGCCCTGCCCCGGCCCTCCAGCAAGGCACCGACCCGGGGCAGAGGCAGCACAGGGGACCACTACTAGCTCCTAGACTCTACTACCAGGTCCTAGTCTCCACTACCAGGTCCTAGACTCCACTACCATGTCCTAGTCTCCACTACCAGGTCCTAGACTCCACTACCAGGTCCTAGACTCCACTACTAGCTCCTAGACTCTACTACTAGCTCCTAGACTCCACTACTAGCTCCTAGACTCCACTACCAGGTCCTAGTCTCCACTACCAGGTCCTAGTCTCCACTACTAGCTCCTAGACTCCACTACCAGGTCCTAGTCTCCACTACCAGGTCCTAGTCTCCACTACCAGGTCCTAGACTCCACTACTA
>NW_023269017.1:0-1160 GCF_013103735.1 Etheostoma cragini
GTGGTCCCTAATACTGTATCTGAAGTCTCTTTTATATAGACCTTAGTGGTCCCCTAATACTGTATCTGAAGTCTGTTCTGAGTCTGAAGCTTTTGAGGAGGAGGGGGGGTCATGATTTTCTCTGTCTTATGGGTGGGCCAAATTCTCTCTCTTCCCCTTATGACCTCATAAAGGGGAAGATTCCAGATCGGCCTATCTGAGCTTTCAATTTCTCAAAGGCAGAGCAGGATACCCAGGGCTCGGTTTACACCTATTGCCAATTTCTAGCCACTGGGGGACCGTAGGCAGGCTGGGGGAACTCGTATTAACGTTAGAAAAAACCTCATAAAGTGAAATTGTCATGCCATGGGACTTTTAAAACAATAGGGGAACAGTTCAAAACACTTGAAAACTTGTCTATCCTGGTCCTAAAACCTTACAATGTTTTGCACAAATCAACTTGCTTCGGAGGTTAAATCATGTGCAGCAAATTCTTAATTTAAATAAATCCTCTATAAAGATAAGTTGTTAGTAAAATCACTCTCCAGGGCAAAAAAATATGTTACATTAATACAGTTTGTTTTTGACTAATAGAAATGTCAAATTTGCATGCTGGTTGCTATATTGGCTCCTGCTGTCAAACAGCATATTTAGGCATGCAGTGTGTACGGTGATGAGCCACCACTGAGCGCTGCGGACAACAAGCCTTCCTGTGTGTTCTAACCTTTCCCAGAAGGTTGTTGCCAACGCGGACTGTAGCGTGCATTCAGCCATCTTTGTTTGTGGCCCACAGAGCCATGGGGGCAGTGGGAGAGGAAGCTGTGTCGGCCCTGGTTTCTTCTGCCGCTGTGACCCCTCGGGCACAAGGGCCGCGTTGTTGACGGTCACGGCCTCCACGCGGTGACAGCGGGCGGCGGTCACACAAACACCGTCCAATGTGGAAAAAAGATGAAATAATTGGATTGTTCTGTTTTTGCTTGTGTTGCGTCTCCATTGTGCTCCGTCATCAATGGGACTCTGTCTTTCTCACCAATTAGTATTCAGACAAACACCTCTAGGTGGAAACAGCCAACTAGCTATCTATCTAACTATCTGTGTATCTGTCTATCTATCTATCTATCTATCTATCTATCTATCTATCTATCTATCTGTGTATCTATCTATCTATCTATCTATCTATC
>NW_023269018.1:0-2094 GCF_013103735.1 Etheostoma cragini
CGTGTATCTGTGTGTATTACTGTGTGTGTGTGTGTGTGTATTTATGTATCTGTGTATTACTGTGTGTGTGTGTGTATTACTGTGTGTCTGTGTGTATTACTGTGTGTGTGTGTATTACTGTGTATCTGTGTGTATTACTGTGTGTGTGTATTTATGTATCTGTGTGTATTACTGTGTGTGTGTGTGTGTGTATTTGTGTATCTGTGTGTATTACTGTGTGGATTACTGTGTGTGTGTTTGTGTGTGTGTGTGTGTATTTGTGTATCTGTGTGTATTACTGTGTGTGTGTGTGTATTCATGTATCTGTGTGTATTACTGTGTGTGTGTCTCTGTGTGTGTGTATTTATGTCTCTGTGTGTATTACTGTGTGTGTGTGTGTGTGTGTGTGTGTGTGTATTTGTGTATCTGTGTGTATCTCCTAGCTCAGGTTAGCCGCCATTGTTTAGGTTTCGGATATATTATTTTGATTTAACATGTTAAAAAGTCTCGTGTGTAAACACGAGTGTTGTGTTATTGTGAGCGGTGTAATAACACAGTTGGTGACAGAGTTATCCCGACAGGGTACATGTTTCGAGGGGTACCATGTTTGTCATAACACCGGTCCTGGCTGACGGGTCTCCTCCAGCCCTTAAAGTTTTTAAGACTAGAAGGGATACAGCTCCGGCCGGAAGTTACGCAAAGTGACGCCAAATCTCGCAAAATGTAGGCTAATAATATCATATTTTAATACTTTAACTCAGGAAACGCCTGGTCGTTACTCGGGAGCGTTTCAACCCAAACCACCATCTTTTTTACCCAACTTAACTAACCGTTTTGCCGCCTAAACGTAACTGACGTCGCCGTGGCGTAACGTTAGCTGTATCCCGTCTAGCATCAGCCGTTCCCATCCTATCCAGCCGTTAAAGTGGGACGTTGACGTCCCGACGCCCTGAACTCGGTCCAAACTGTCTTTAAGTCACTTCACCGGACTCGCAGATACCCCGCGGGGTCCCAGCGCCCGGTCCCCGGGCTGTGTGGCTCACTCACCGGCCCTGGTAGTGTCGGTGAGGTCGTGGTTAACGGCGCTCCGGGGAAACTCCTTCAGTTTCCTGCCGCTGAGATTCAGGCTCCCGGTGGCCGAGGCTTCGTCCAGCGCCCGGTCCAGAGACCGGTTCCAGGGCGCGACCCCCGCCGGTCCCGGTCCGTTATTATTCCCGCCTAAAACATTCCCGCTGCCGCCTCCAACCGTGAAGTTGTGTCCGGTGTTGTCGCCAGACCCCAGCAACACCGAGGCCGCCATTACACACTCCGGTTGGTTAGCTCTCGGGGCTAACGGCTAACTCCCACCCTAAACTCCAGAGCGGCGCATGCGCAGAGCGGCGCTCAGAGGAAAACAGGACAACAGTTATTTTAGTACTACAGTACTGCGTGTACTATAGTACTGTAGTACTGGTATACTGTGTGTGCTGTTGCTCTAATACTTTGAAAATAAAAAGAATAATATAAAAAAACACCACACTGACATAACAAATCATTGTGTAATGTAAATGAAGAAAATAAAAAATAAATAGATAAACAAATATGGTGTTGGTCTTGTAATTTATATTTGTTATATATGGTTACATATATAGATAATTAAAGGAAAATATTCCAACTACAATATACAAAGATACAGGTCAGCAGATCCAACATAACCTTTTTACTGTCACGCTAAACAGTTTCTGTGTATGTTTATATTTATTTCTGTATTTATAGGGTATTTCATAATGTTTCGTTACGTACGTGCCATCCACCAAGGCAAATTCCACGTAAGTGTAACTTATTGTGGCAATAAACAAACCCTTTTCCAATTCTGATTATAAGAACTTCATTCCCCAGAATTCCCGGCGCTGTCGCAAAACTCACGCATGCGTGTCGCGGCGGCAGTGTCTCGGGCCGGGTATCATGGCGACGTACGTGGACATCCTGAAGAGCGAGTTCCCTGAGATCGACACGGAGGTTTTCGACTACATAACAGGTGAGACAGAGGCCGGGGACAGGTGAGACAGAGGCCGGGGACAGGTGAGACAGAGGCCGGGCACGGAGCGACACGCACCGGCCTTTAATCTGCCTGTT
>NW_023269019.1:0-1176 GCF_013103735.1 Etheostoma cragini
CACACACACACAGACACACACACACACAGACACACACACACACACACACAGACACACACACAGACACACACACACACAGAGACACAGACAGACACACACACACACACACAGAGACACACACAGGATATATTTGTATATTTGTGCGCATCGTGTAGATTTAAGTTATTTCAACATAAATATAATAATGTATATTTTATAAAAATGTATTTTCACGCTTTACAAAATAAACGTATTTAACATAAAACTCTCAGATACGTCCATCTCGTCCCACCCGGTCCCTCCCCGTCTATCGCCGTCCATCTGGTGTCCCTCTGGTGTCCCTCTGGTGTCCCTGGTGTCCCTCTGGTGTCCCTCTGGTGTCCCTCTGGTGTCCCTGGTGTCCCTCTGGTGTCCCTCTGGTGTCCCTGGTGTCCCTCTGGTGTCCCTCTGGTGTCCATCTGGTGTCCCTCTGGTGTCCCTGGTGTCCCTGGTGTCCCTCTGGTGTCCCTCTGGTGTCCCTGTGGTGTCCCTGTGGTGTCCCTGTGGTGTCCCTCCCGTCCCGCGCTTTCCACCCGGTCCCACCCCATCCATCGTCGTCCCTCTGGTGTCCCTGTGGTGTCCCTGGTGTCCCTCCCGTCCCTGTGGTGTCCCTCTGGTGTCCCTCTCGTCCCGCGCTTTCCACCCGGTCCCACCCCATCCATCGTCGTCCCTCTGGTGTCCCTGGTGTCCCTCCCGTCCCTGTGGTGTCCCTTCGGTGTCCCTCCCGTCCCTCGCTTTCCACCCGGTCTCACCCGGTCCCTCCCCATCCATTGCCGTCCCTCTGGTGTCCCTCGCGTCCCTCTGGTGTCCCTGGTGTCCCTCCCGTCCCCTGAATCCTGTCCGCAGACACTTTGTCTACATTAGACCCATGTGTGATAATAAGACTGACCTCTTCCTGGGGGCGGAGTCCCGGGCGGAGGGGGTGGAGCTTATTGCTCTGAAAGAATATTTAATTATTATATTAATGAATACAGTTAATTAAATATAATTAATTATTAGTATAATGTTGGAGAGACAGGTGGGGGGACAGGTGAGGGGACAGGTGAGGGGACAGGTGAGAGTACAGGTGGGGGGACAGGTGGGGGGGACAGGTGAGAGGACAGGTGAGAGGACAGGTGAGGGGACAGGTGAGGGGACAGGTGAGGGGACAGGTGAGAG
>NW_023269020.1:0-1125 GCF_013103735.1 Etheostoma cragini
CTCTTCCTCCGCGGCCGCGCTCCTCCTCCCCCCCCTCGATCTGCACGCTGCCGTCCTCTGCCACGCGCCCCACGTGGAGCTTGCGCAGCGCGTTGAGGAGCGCGGCGCGCGGCACCGGCCGCGTGATGTTGGGCCGCGCCTGCAGGTGTAACATGTTGAGGATGTGCCGCTTCACCGCCTCCACCACCTCCACCACGTCCTGCTGAGCTTCCTCTGGCTCGTGCCCGGCCGCGGCGTCCACCGCGTTGCCCTCGTTCCTCCTCATCCGGGCCAGCGCGCAGGACGGGCACTGCGCGGCAGCGGCAGCGGCAGCGGCAGCGGCGTCCGGTGGCGGCTGCTGAGGATGCGCGGTCCGAGACTGCCGCGTTGCCGCGTCCGGCGACGCCGCGCCGCTCTGCGCCAGGAGCAGCAGCGTCCAGCTGAGCAGAGGTAACACCGACATGATGCTGGCACCTGATTGGCTGCTGGGTGCAGCGATGCTGCCGGATGAAGGCGCGCGGACGGAGCAGAAAAGATGAGGAAAGAAGAAGTCTCGAGATTTGGCTCGATAATAACAAAAAATAAAGAAGAAGAAACTGAGTCCTGGATGGAGACAGAAGAATGTCCTCGTGGCTTTTGTCCTTCTTGTTGTCCTCTACTTCGTGTGTTTCCGCACAAAGTTGAGCTCGGCTCCCAGTCCACCTGCGGAACCGAGGGGATGAAAAGCTGTAAAGAAAGAGAAGAGAAAGAGAGAGAGAGGGATGAGGACACACACACACACACACGCACACGCACGCGCGCGCAAGAAGAAGAAGAGAAGAAGAAGAAGAAGAAGAAGAGACAACCCGCCGCCGAGAGAGAAAATGAGTAATCCTTATCTGTCTTTGTGTCAGGGACAGATGGCTGGAAAATGTGGAGGCGTCACGAGAAAAGAAAGAAAGAAAGAAAGAAAGAAAAACAAAACAAGAAGAAGAAGAAGGGAAAACTCTGTGTGATGAATGGATGAAAAAGGAGAGGAAGGAAAAGTGTGGTCCGCGCGCTGCGGAGTGGAGCTCGGACGCAGTTAGACTAAGTTATCCCGGGTTAAGGGAGTTCCTCTCTCTCTTTACCTCCCTCCCTCCCTCTCTCTCTCTCTCTCTCTCTCTC
>NW_023269021.1:0-1647 GCF_013103735.1 Etheostoma cragini
AAAAACATCCAAAATGTGTCAAAAAAGTGTTGAATGAAGTATGTCAAACGCGTCAAAAAAGGTGTCAAAAATCGCCAAATGTGTCCCAGGTTTCCCGAGCCTGTCCAGACGCCGTGTCAACCTCAACGGCTTCCCACGCCGACAGATTCGCCACAAATCCCTAACATTTTACTGGCCTTTGCATGTCGCACCTCAATATAAACTAAACTAAACTGAACTGAATATCTGAGCACGACTCTACGATTACATTGTACCGCGGGAAGATTGTGTTTTAAAAGAAATGAAGATGATCCGTGTCGCACTGGGTTTGGAACCTTCTTCTTGGGGCGGATGTGGCTCAGTGGTAGAGTTGTTGCCTGCCAGTCAGAAGGTCGGTGGTTCAATCCCTGGCCCTGCAGTCCCATGTCGAAGTGTCCCGGGGCAAGACCCTGAACCCCGAGTATGAACGTGTGTGATGGTGAATGTTTCCTGTATGATGTAAAAGCGCTTTGAGTAGTCGTTAAGAGTAGAAAAGATATATAAATACAGCAACATTTACATTCAGCAAAAATAATAGCATAGGAGTCCACTACACCGTCACACCATTAACGTCGCTAGTGGAGAGAAAAACCTGTTTTCTCTCAGTAGAACAAGAGTCACAATTTAACAGCGCAAACCGAAACAACCTCGGCTCCATGTTTTGCAGATACAGCTATTCAAAGTCCTCATAAGATGTCACTACAATGTTATCGTAGTGTAGCGCTCAGATATTCAGGACAGTTTATGTTGAGGTGCGACATTCAAAGGCCAGTAAAACGGTAATTTGAAGTGTATCTGTCGACGTGGACGCCTTTGAGGTTTACAGGGCGTCTGGACGGACTCGGAAACCTGTGTTATTTTATTAACAGGGAAGCAAGAGACCTGTTTGTGAGCAGTGTTTTCTGTTGACACTGTCCTTTGGGGAGGGATGGACTTTTGGGCTTTTAAACTTTTTAAACCCATAACATGCACAAAAAAGGTATATAACACAATACAGGAAAGGGGAACAGCCAAAAGCATAAAATAACAACTTTATTAAGAAGTTCATGCAACGAGACTTTGGGCTTTGAATCCCTCTAGAGAGGAGTCCTCTGCAGATATGGATGGTTGTTTGTGTGTCTGCTCCGATCGTCTTCCTCAACCTACAACTTCCCCGTCTGTGAGTTTTGCAAGTTGGAAACTGTAGAATCAGTTTAGTTGAAGTCAATCAGTACCACGGCTACGCCACCAGGTGGCAGCGCAGGTCACGCTTTGCCTCCGCCTCTGCTTTAAAACCACAGACTTAATGAACGGCATTGAATTTAAAGGGTCCTAAGTTACATTTACATAGATTGACATAATGAGACTAGACTGCAATCAATACTACAGACTAGCATTAATCTTTACAATGTAAAAAATGAAGCATATCAAACTGTAATTCAGAGTTTTTCGTATGGCTGCTACAAACCATAGGGGACTTGTTAACACCACAGGGGTCAGCCTCTCCTCTCTAAGTGTAGCTCACATGACGCCGTTATAATGCTAAGCTATCACCTGCAGTTAGCATCCGATAGTAGTGATTATTTACATGGAGTCTGGTGGAAATATGCTGCTCTATACACACTAAAAGTAGTGATTATTTACATGGAG
>NW_023269022.1:0-7768 GCF_013103735.1 Etheostoma cragini
AAAAGTTATAGTATAGTGTTGACAAAGTCATAAA
The DNA here is from genome assembly GCF_013103735.1 of Etheostoma cragini. Classification (NCBI taxonomy): domain Eukaryota; kingdom Metazoa; phylum Chordata; class Actinopteri; order Perciformes; family Percidae; genus Etheostoma; species Etheostoma cragini. The sequence continues at coordinate 35 of NW_023269022.1, forward strand.
ACGTCCTAGTATAGTATGTCAAAAAGTCATAAAATGTCATAGTACAGTATGTCAAAATGTCATAAAAAGTCATAGTATAGTATATTAAAAAAGTCATAAAACGTCATAGTGTAATATGTCAAAAAAGTCATAAAATGTCATAGTACAGTATGTCAAAAAGTCATAAAATGTCATGGTATAGTATGTTAAAAAAACTCATAAAATGTCATAGTATAATATGTAAAAAAGTCATAAAAAGTCATAGTATAGTATGTTAAAAATATTCATAAAACGTCATAGTATAATATGTCAAAAAGTCATTTAATGGCATAGTATAGTATGTCAAAAAGTCATAAATTGTCATAGTATAGTGTGTTAATAAAAAGTCAGTAATACACTGGTAGGTTTTAGTGTTGGAATATTTTCCATTGTACGTGTGATAAGGTGATGTGTAATGTTGTTAATTGTGTACTTTTTTCAATTAAAAGTTGATAAAAAGTAATAATATTAGATTTTTATAACATTGTCTTACCACTGAATTAAAAAAAAAGACCAAATAAAGCACTTTATTCATGTGAAAGCTTTACATCAGTTGCACAAAGCAGCAGCTTTAACTTTTCATGTAAGTTGTAGGGATCAAGTCTTCGTTGTTTTCTGAAGTTGTTTCAGCTCTAATGGACGTCCCAGTTTTCCTGATGCTTCATCCTGTGGATACTGAGACTGTCCTGATGAAGACGGATGCTTCGTTGTCTTATGACCATCAACGGGCTGAAATATAACAGTCCATCATGTTTTCCCATCTCTGGTGGTTTCGCAATTTGGAAAGAGAGGCTTGTGTGTCAACAAAAGTTTTACAGTCATAGTATAGTGTGTTAAAAAATGCATAAAAAGTCCAAGTATAGTATGTCAAAAAGTCATAAAAATTCATGGTATAGTATGTTGAACTGTCATAAAAAGTAATAGTAAAGTATGTTGAAAAGTCATAAAAATTCATAAAAGTCATAGTATAAGATGTCGAAATTTCATAAAAGGTAATAGTCTAGTATGTTGAAAAGTCATAAAAAGTACTATTATAGTATGTCACAAAATACATAAAAAGTAGTAGTATAGTATTTTTTTTTTTAAAAATTAAAAGTTATAGTATATTGTGTTAAAAAAGTCATAAAACGTCATAGTATAGTATGTCAAAAGTCATAAAATGTCATTGCATAGTATGTCAAAAAGTCATAAAATGTCATTGCATAGTATGTCAAAAAGTCATAAAATGTCATTGCATAGTATGTCAAAAAGTCATAAAATGTCATTGTATAGTATGTCAAAAAGTCATAAAATGTCATTGCATTGTATGTCAAAAAGTCATAAAATGTCATTGTATAGTATGTCAAAAAGTCATAAAATGTCATTGCATAGTATGTCAAAAAGTCATAAAATGTCATTGCATAGTATGTCAAAAAGTCATAAAATGTCATTGCATAGTATGTCGAAAAGTTATAAAAAGTCATAGTATAGTATGTTAAAAAATAAATAAAAAGTCATCAAAAGCCATAGTATAGTATGTCAAAAAGTCATTAAGAGTCATAGAGTATGTCGAAAAATCCTAAAAAGTCACAATACAATTTGTCAAATGTCATAAAAAGTAATAGTATGTTATTTAAAAATTACATAAAAAGTCATAAAAAGTCATGGAATAGTATGTCAAAAATACATAAAATGACATAGTACATGTCAAAAATTCATAAAATGTCATAGTACAGTATGTCAAAAAGTCATAAAATGTCATAATATGGTATGTCAAAAAGTCATAAAATGTCATTGCATAGTATGTCAAAAAGTCATAAAATGTCATTGTATAATATGTCAAAAAGTCATAAAATGTCATAGTACAGTATGTCAAAAAGTCATAAAATGTCATAATATGGTATGTCAAAAAGTCATAAAATGTCATTGCATAGTATGTCAAAAAGTCAAAAAATGTCATAGTACGTATGTCAAAAAGTCATAAAATGTCATAGTATAGTATGTAAAAAAGTCATAAAATGTCATAGTACAGTAGGTCAAAAAGTCATAAAATGTCATACTCTGGTATGTCAAAAAGTCATAAAATGTCATAGTATAGTATGTCAAAAAGTCATAAAATGTCATAGTACAGTATTTCAAAAAGTCATAAAATGTCATAGTATAATATGTCAAAAAGTCATAAAATGTTATAGTATAGTATGTAAACAAGTCATAAAATATCATTGTATAGTATGTTAAAAAGTCATAAAATGTCATAGTACAGTATGTCAAAAAGTCATGAAATGTCATAGTACAGTATGTCAAAAAGTCATGAAATGTTATAGTATAGTATGTCAAAAAGTCATAAAATGTCATAGTATAGTATGTCAAAAAGTCATAAAATGTCATTGTATAGTATGTCAAAAAGTCATAAAATGTTATAGTATAGTATGTAAAGAAGTCATAAAATATCATTGTATAGTATGTTAAAAACTCATAAAATGTCATAGTACAGTATGTCAAAAAGTCATAAAATGTCATAGTATAGTATGTAAAAAAGTCATAAAATGTTATAGTATAGTATGTAAACAAGTCATGAAATATCATTGTATAGTATGTTAAAAAGTCATAAAATGTCATAGTACAGTATGTCAAAAAGTCATAAAATGTCACAGTATGTCAAAAAGTCATAAAAAGTTATAGTATAGTATGTTAAAATGTCATGAAAAGTCATAATATAATATGTTGAAAAGTCATAAAAAGTCATAGTATAGCATGTCGAAAAAGTTATAAAAAGTCATAGTATAGAATGTCGAAAAAGTTATAAAAAGTCATAGTATGGAATGTCAAAAAAGTAATATAAAGTCATAAAAAGTCATAGTATAGTTTATTGAAATGTCATAAAAAGTAGTAGTATAGTATGTTTTAAAAGAAACATTAAAAGTTATAGTATAGTGTTGACAAAGTCATAAAACGTCCTAGTATAGTATGTCAAAAAGTCATAAAATGTCATAGTATAGTATGTTAAAAAAGTCATAAAACGTCATAGTGTAATATGTCAAAAAAGTCAAAAAATGTCATAGTACAGTATGTCAAAAAGTCATAAAATGTCATGGTATAGTACGTTAAAAAAACTCATAAAATGTCATAGTATAATATGTCAAAAAGTCATAAAAAGTCATAGTATAGTATGTTAAAAATATTCATAAAATGTCATAGTATAATATGTCAAAAAGTTATTTAATGGCATAGTACAGTATGTCAAAAAGTCATAAAATGTCATAGTATAATGTGTTAATAAAAAGTCAGTAATACACTGGTAGGTTTTAGTGTTGGAATATTTTCCATTGTACGTGTGATAAGGTGATGTGTAATGTTGTTAATCGTGTACTTTTTTCAATTAAAAGTTGATAAAAAGTATTAATATTTGATTTTTATAACATTGTCTTACCACTGAATTAAAAACAAAATGACCAAATAAAGCACTTTATTCATTTGAAAGCTTTACATCAGTTGCACAAAGCAGCAGCTTTAACCTTTCATGTAAGTTGTAGGGATCAAGTCTTCGTTGTTTTCTGAAGTTGTTTCAGCTCTAATGGACGTCCCAGTTTTCCTGATGCTTCATCCTGTGGATACTGAGACTGTCCTGATGAAGACGGACGCTTCGTTGTCTTAAGACCATCAACGGGCTGAAATATAACAGTCCATCATGTTTTCCCATCTCTGGTGGTTTCGCAATTTGGAAAGAGAGGCTTGTGTGTCAACAAAAGTTTTACAGTCATAGTATAGTGTGTTAAAAAAATGCATAAAAAGTCCAAGTATAGTATGTCAAAAAGTCATAAAAATTCATGGTATAGTATGTTGAACTGTCATAAAAAGTAATAGTACAGTATGTTGAAAAGTCATAAAAATTCATAAAAAGTCATGGTATAGGATGTTGAAATTTCATAAAAAGTAATAGTCTAGTATGTTGAAAAGTCATAAAAAGTAATATTATAGTATGTCACAAAATACATAAAAAGTAGTAGTATAGTATTTCTTTTTAAAATTAAAAGTTATAGTATAGTGTGTTAAAAAAAGTCATAAAACGTCATAGTATAATATGTCAAAAAGTCATAAAATGTCATAGTACAGTATGTTAAAAAATAAATAAAAAGTCATCAAAAGCCATAGTATAGTATGTCAAAAAGTCATTAAGAGTCATAGAGTATGTCGAAAAATCCTAAAAAGTCACAATACAATTTGTCGAAATGTCATGAAAAGTAACAGTATGTTATTTAAAAATTACATAAAAAGTCATAAAAAGTCATGGAATAGTATGTCAAAAAGTCATAAAATGTCATAATATATGTCAAAAAGTCATAAAATGTCATAGTACAGTATGTAAAAAAGTCATAAAATCTCATAGTGTAGTACTTTAGAAAAACTCATAAAATGTCATAGTACAGTATGTCAAAAGTCATAAAATGTCATAGTACAGTATGTCAAAAAGTCATAAAATGTCATAGTGTAGTACTTTAGAAAAAGTCATAAAATGTCATAGTATAGTATGTCAAAAAGTCATAAAATGTCATAGTACAATATGTCAAAAACTCATAAAATCTCATAGTATAGTATGTCAAAAAGTCATAAAATGTCATGGTACAATATGTCAAAAAGTCATAAAATGTCATAGTACAGTATGTCAAAAAGTCATGAAATGTCATAGTACAGTATGTCAAAAAGTCATAAAATGTCATAGTACAGTATTTTAAAAAAGTCATGAAATGTCATAGTACAGTATGTCAAAAAGTCATAAAATGTCCTCGTACAATATGTCAAAAAGTCATGAAATGTCATAGTACAGTATGTCAAAAAGTCATAAAATGTCATACTACAGTATGATAAAAAAATCACAAAATGTCATAATACAGTATGTCAAAAAGCCATAAAAAGTCATAGTATAGTGTGTTAATAAAAAGTCAGTAATACACTGGTAGGTTTTAGTGTTGGAATACTTTCCATTGTACGTGTGATAAGGTGATGTGTAATGTTGTTAATCGTGTACTTTTTTCAATTAAAAGTTGATAAAAAGTAATAATATTTGATTTTTATAACATTGTCTTACCACTGAATTAAAAAAAAAAGACCAAATAAAGCACTTTATTCATTTGAAAGCTTTACATTAGTTGCACAAAGCAGCAGCTTTAACTTTTCATGTAAGTTGTAGGGATCAAGTCTTCGTTGTTTTCTGAAGTTGTTTCAGCTCTAATGGACGTCCCAGTTTTCCTGATGCTTCATCCTGTGGATACTGAGACTGTCCTGATGAAGACGGACGCTTCGTTGTCTTAAGACCATCAACGGGCTGAAATATAACAGTCCATCATGTTTTCCCATCTCTGGTGGTTTTGCAATTTGGAAAGAGAGGCTTGTGTGTCAACAAAAGTCTTACAGTCATAGTATAGTGTGTTAAAAAATGCATAAAATGTCCAAGTATAGTATGTCAAAAAGTCATACAAATTCATTGTATAGTATGTTGAACTGTCATAAAAAGTAATAGTACAGTATGTTGAAAAGTCATAAAAATTCATAAAAAGTCATGGTATAGGATGTCGAAATTTCATAAAAAGTAATAGTCTAGTATGTTGAAAAGTCATAAAATGTAATATTATAGTATGTCAAAAAATACATAAAAAGTAGTAGTATAGTATTTTTTTTTAAAAAGATTAAAAGTTATAGTATAGTGTGTTAAAAAAGTCATAAAACGTCATAGTATAATATGTCAAAAAGTCATAAAATGTCATAGTACAGTATGTTAAAAAATAAATAAAAAGTCATCAAAAGCCATAGTATAGTATGTCAAAAAGTCATTAAGAGTCATAGAGTATGTCGAAAAATCCTAAAAAGTCACAATACAATTTGTCGAAATGTCATAAAAAGTAATAGTATGTTATTTAAAAATTACATAAAAAGTCATAAAAAGTCATGGAATAGTATGTTAAAAATACATAAAATGTCATAGTATATGTCAAAAAGTCATAAAATGTCATAGTACAGTATGTCAAAAGTCATAAAATGTCATAGTACAGTATGTCAAAAAGTCATAAAATGTCATAGTACAGTATGTTGAAAAGTCATAAAAAGTCATAGTACAGTATGTCAAAAAGTCATAAAATCTCTTAGTAGATCATGTCAAAAAGTCATAAAAAGTCATAGTACAGTATGTCAAAAAGTCATAAAATCTCATAGTAGATTATGTCAAAAAGTCATAAAAAGTCATAGAACAGTCTGTCGAAAATTCATAAAAAGTCAAAGTATAGTATGTCAAAAAGTCATAAAATGTCATAGTACAGTATGTAAAAAAGTCATAAAATGTCATAGTACATCATGTTGAAAAGTCATAAAAAGTCATAGTACAGTATGTCAAAAAGTCATAAAATCTCTTAGTAGATTATGTCAAAAAGTCATAAAAAGTCATAGTACAGTATGTCAAAAAGTCATAAAATCTCATAGTATATTATGTCGAAAAGTTAGCAAAAGTCATAGTATAGTATGTCAAAAATTCATAAAAAATCATAGTACAGTATGTCGAAAATAGATAAAAAGTCACAGTATTGTATGTCAAAAAGTAGAAAAGCCATGGTAAGGTATGTCAAAAAGTCATAAAATGTCATAGTACAGTATGTTGAAATGTTATAAAATGTCATAGTATAGTATGTCAAAACGTCATGAAATGTCATAGTATACTATGTCAAAAAGTCATAAAATGTCATAGTATACTATGTCAAAAAGTCATAAAGTGTCATAGTACAGTATGTTGAAATGTTATAAAATGTCATAGTATAGTATGTCAAAAAGTCATAAAACGTCATAGTATAATATGTCAAAAGTCATAAAATGTCATAGTATGGTATGTCAAAAAGTCATAAAATGTCATAGTATAGTTTGTCAAAAAGTCATAAAATGTCATAGTACAGTATGTAGAAATGTTATAAAATGTCATAGTATAGTGTGTCAAAAAGTCATAAAATGTCATAGTACAGTATGTTGAAATGTTATAAAATGTCATAGTATAGTGTTTCAAAAAGTCATAAAACGTCATAGTACAATATGTCAAAAAGTCATAAAATGTCATAGTATAGTACGTTAAAAAACTCATAAAATGTCATAGTACAGTATGTCAAAAAGTCATAAAAAGTCATAGTACAGTATGTCAAAAAGTCATAAAATCTCATAGTACAATCTGTCGAAAATTCATAAAAAATCATACTATAGTATTTCGAAAAGTTATGAAAAGTCCTAGTATAGTATGTCGAAAATTCATAAAAAATCATAGTAAATTATGTCGAAAAGTTATAAAAAGTCATAGTATAGTATGTCAAAAAAGTCGAAAAGTCTTAGTAAGGTATGTTAAAAAATCATCAAAAGTCATAGTATAGTATGTCGAAAATTCATAAAAAGTCATAGTATATTATGTCGAAAAGTTAAAAAAAGTCATAGTATAGTATGTCGAAAATTCATAAAAAATCATAGTACAGTATGTCGAAAATACATAAAAAGTCACAGTATTGTATGTCAAAAAGTACAAAAGCCATGGTAAGGTATGTCAAAAAGTCATAAAATGTCATAGTACAGTATGTTGAAATGTTATAAAATGTCATAGTATAGTATGTCAAAAAGTCATAAAATGTCATAGTATACTATGTCAAAAAGTCATAAAATGTCATAGTACAGTATGTTGAAATGTTATAAAATGTCATAGTATAGTATGTCAAAAAG
>NW_023269023.1:0-1868 GCF_013103735.1 Etheostoma cragini
GTGTGTGTGTGTGTGTGTGTGTGTGTGTGTGTCTGTTGTGCGACTGTTGAGTGACGACTGCTGGGAGGCGGGAGGTGGAGAGACCAGAGCGATGGAGACGGAGAGAGAGAACCAGATCTGGGTTTGGTGGGTAATCGAGTCCTTAAAGGCTTCCGTTTCAAATCCCACTAAACACAATAATCACGCGCCCGTGTGCACCTTAAATACGTTATTTGTGTCTGCGATCGTTCCTCCTGTCCGTGCCGCCTGCGAAGAGATGCCTTCCTAACGAGATTAAAGTGTGTAAAAGGATTTCGGACCCGCTGCACAGTCCTCGGTGTCCGAATCAGCCGGTAACGTGAAGCCGCAGCAGTCCGAGTTACACCAATAAAATAAAGCCGCTCGCACGTTCCTCAGCACGTTTCCTCCACTTCCTGTTGCATTTTATTTTTTATTTTTTTTATTTTACCTTTATTTAACCTGAAAGTAAAAACTAGATTAAAAATCTATTTTCCAAGAGTGTCCTGGCCAAGATAAGCAGCAGCACAAACAAGGTCATGTCAATGTCAATGTCAATGTCAATGTCAATGTAAATGTTAATGTCCATTTTATTTCTACAGCACATTTAAAAACAACAGCAGTTGACCAAAGTGCTGAACAGGGTCGATGTCAAATACATAAATAACAAAAAGTAAAAAACCCTCCAACCAAAATACATCACAGGGAGACCAACAACAACACTTTAAACTTTCTATGTTGCAGACATATAACAAATAACATACATCATGAACATAAAACATAAACCACTTTATGCTGTTAATAAAAAAGGAGCAACAAGGTCATCAAATCTCTAAATTTCAACAATAGTGAATAACAACAAGGATCGTCTCCTGAGCTCATTCCTCATGCAGCTCGTGTGTGCGAAGCGTCTTTCTTTGACGGAGATGGTCAACGCTGACCAACTCTCTCCGATGTCTTTACTTGTTGTTATTTGTCCGTTGAGAACCGCTTCTCATTTGCAAATGTATCCTAGAAAAGCACACGCGTGCAAGACGACACACTCAGGCCTGCGGGAGACAACGGGCCGATGAAGACGACATCACAGAGCCGGGGACGTGTCCTCTATCTGTGTTTATTAAATCAGGACCATGCACGTCGATGAACCCCCGGGATCGGAGCCCGAGGGCGGGCTTCCACCGGCTGGAGTCGCCGTGAAAGAGACGACAGACGGAGGGACGTTCAGTGTCCACCGCGAACCCGGCACACAACACCCGGTCCTGCAGGACCAAGGAGACAGAGTCCACTTAGAGCAGGTTTTAAAGACACAGGAGACGGACATTGTCCCACCACTAGGTATTAAAAAGACATGTGAAAGGGATATGGTAATATTAATACTACTAATAATATTGCAGTATACACGGAGAGCCAGTCTGTGAACATGCTGAGATGTCGTGAAGAGTCAGATGAAGATGAGTGGTGACCCCGTTGCCATGGGTACAGATGGAGGTTACAGGCCACGTTAGGACAGAAATCCTCTTTTTCGGGGATTTGGGGGTTGTTTTATTCTTATTAATCTTCATATCGTCTCCGAGGAGATGTTTGCGGCCAGTTTGCATTCATGAAAAAAACAAACGAGAGATAAACTTTCCTTTAATCTCCGGTCTGAAAGTCAGTCACAACGGAAAAAAGATAATTCGAATATTTAAAGGGAAAATATTATGAACAAATTATATTTTGGGTTCTTTTTGTGTCTCTGGGGCTTCATACGCGCTTGGAAAAAACTCTCCATGGTGGTTTGGGTGAGATCCGGTTCCTGAATGTCCTCTGATCCCGTAGAGAGAGAGAGGGAGAGAGAGAGAGAGATAGAGAGAGAGAGAGAGAGAGAGAGA
>NW_023269024.1:0-1026 GCF_013103735.1 Etheostoma cragini
CCACACACACACACACACACACACACACACACACACACACACACACACAGTTATTATTATAAAAAACCCACATCAGATCAGCCCCCCGACCGGCCCCCACCCACCTGCCAGTGTTTGGTGACGGCGTTCCAGACGCCGACCTTCCCCGTGTGGCTGGTGGCGATCAGCTGGTTACCAACGAAGAAGAGAGCCTCCACCGGCACGTTCAGACTGAAGACGCCTGCATGAGGAAAACACGGTGTCAGACGCCTGAAGGTAACCTTCTCGTTAAAGACGTTATGTTGCAGCAGCAGAACAAGAACATTAATATTCATAGTGTCGGATAACAGGATGAAAGGATCCTACAGAGATAGAGCTCTAAAACCTCTTTGAGACCGTTCTGTTTAACCAGGAACAGCTAACGCTAATCCCACCAGACTCCATTGAAAAAAGCAATACTTTTAGCGTGTATAGAGCAGACATATTTCCACATGTAAATCAGTAAACTGTGTGTTAATTTCCACTAAAACTAGAGTTGTGATGGTTGAAAACGTAAAAAGACGACCCAAAACGTCTTTACATAGCTTAATTTTGTTTCTGTCGACTTTTGAAGGAAGTGTGTTTCACGATGCTTAAATCACTGATTATTTACATGGAGTCTGGTGGGTTCGGCGAACGCAATTAATCAGATGTTTTTATGTTGAAAACAAAGATTTTACTCTTTAACATTAAGGTCGACCTCATTAGAAATCCTTTCGTTAATGTTGTCAGACACAAAAACACAGGAACACAGGGTCCAGGTTTAAAAAACAAAACAACAGTTGTTACCTTTTCATCTTTCTATCTCTAAACTGTCTTTACGTTGATATTTACACACGTCAAAATATTGTTCCGTAGCGTTTTTTGTGACTTGTGTGTAACAAGCACAGTGTGTGTCCCTGTTTGTGTGCGTAACACGCATTGTGTGTCTCCCTGTGTGTGTGTGTAACAAGCATAGTGTGTGTCCCTGTGTGTGTAACAAGCATAGTGTGTGTCCCTGTGTGTGTA
>NW_023269026.1:0-1216 GCF_013103735.1 Etheostoma cragini
TGCTGCAGGGCAGAAACTGGGGTGAGGCCTCTTGCTTATTACAAGGTTTCGAACCTGGACAGGCCTAATTTCCGGATGGTTTCCATTCATATGTACAATCCTTATGTTACTGACCTGGCCTTGGCTGCCTTTCTTGGGAGATACAGCGAGGTTGTGTCGAGTGCTAAATATGTGAAGGATCCAATGGGGTTTTGGACTGGTAGGAGACAGTTTCAGGTGTTGCTGAACCCTGATCCGGAGGGACCTGGCGGCTGTACACATCCTCCTGCGCAGTTCAGTCTTGGGGGGGATCGTGGCTATCTTTTCTACTCTAGACAACCAGACTTTTGTAGGAGATGCAAGAAGTCCGGTCATACGGAAGCTGGCTGTACGGGAGCGGGTTGCCGTTTCTGTGGACAGATGGGCCATGAGGCGTATGCATGTGCTACCCCCAGAGCCTGTCATGGATGTGGGAGTTTTGACCACCTCTACCGGACATGTCCTGGACGACGGAGGACTTTTGCTGAGGCGACCCGGGCTGCTGGGACGTCGGAAGGACCCAAGGAGTCAGGTCGTGGATTTGACTTTGAAAGTTGTGTTCCAGGGAAACTGGTGGCTGTGGAACCTTTCTTGGGTGGTGAGGCAAGTGGAGGGCGGGAGACTGTCCGGGTGGAGGCGGGTTTGGAGGATGCAACCGGAGGCGGGACCTTACTTCCAGGGCAGGATGCAGTCATCTCGGGTGAGGTGGGTGGGGTGACTCGGGGGTCTCCTGTCACTGAGGGGGGATTGTTGGTCGCAGCTTCTGGCGTGGCCTCCGGGACAGTGAAGCAGGGGGCTCGGCGAGGTTCTCAGGTATTTGGGGTAGGGGTTTCTATGGAGGGGGGTTGTAGTAAGAAATCGAAGGGTGGGATGCGCAATGGGGGAGCTATGGTGGGTGCCGAGGGAGGTCTGGGGCACCTACTGGGGGCTGTGGGGGTAGTAGTGGAGGGTGGGGCCCAGGTGCAGGGGAGTGGAGACACCTGTGATCGGGAGGATGGGGAGGTGGAGGACCGTGTAGGGGATGTTCTTGCTGCTGTTTTGGGGTTAGGGTATGATTCCTCCCCTGACTTGCCGATGCTGTCTTCTCCGGAGGGGGTGGATGCCTACAGTGGGACAAACAGACCTTCAAACGTACCGAATGAAGTGCCCTATTCTTGGGCGGAGCAGATGGACGATGGGGATTGTTACTCATAGTGTG
>NW_023269028.1:0-5062 GCF_013103735.1 Etheostoma cragini
GCAAATCCCCGCGACAGGTTCCCCAGCAGGTGGAGAGCCTGAAGCCAGACGACTGGGAGCTGTTAGACCGGCAGATTACTAAAATATAATATCAAGACGTCCTTATACTTTTGTTGAGGTTGTGTGTATAAAAACAAACAAAAAAGCACAGAGCTGAAACGGAAGCCGGCTGAATATAAAGCACAGTTGAAGGATTAGTGGTCAGACCCGATGTGAAGCTGGAGGTAAAGTGCTGTTTGGCAGGAGCACACACGCTGATGTGTTTTATTACAGCCTGAGCCTTTTTTCGATGAAAGAGAAGCTGCCGGGAGACGAGCGAAACAAAAGTCTGATGACGGTGCATTCACTCCTAATCCAGAGGGTTTTAACAAAGTAAGAGGTTGGGAACTTTCTCATCGGGCAGAGAAGCAACTTGCTGTGTGTATGTTTAAATATCCTCAACAATAGTAACTGTATGCTGTAATATAAAGAGAGAGAGAGAGACTGACCAACCATACAACCATATAGGTAATTTATTCTTACCCTTTAAATACGACACAAAGGAGCATTTCATTAAAATTAAAAACCCTAATTTCTAAACCAGAGAACCCCAATTGCTGTTTTCAGCATGCGATTGGGATTTTAAAAGCTCAAAATCTACTAAATGCTAACTTTAGAAAAAAGATTGAGGTTTGGCAAACCACAGGATATCCGATGTTTGTTCCGACCCTCTAATACGTCCCACAGGAGCGTTTTTTATTATTAAATAAAAACCCTAATTTCTAAACCAGAGATCATCATTTGCTGTTTTCAGCGTGGGATTGGGAATTTAAAAGCGTCTTTAATGTTGAAAAATGGCAACGGTTTGGTTATGTTTACGCTCAAAATCTACTTGGTTGGATTAGAAAAAGGTGTTTTTGGTTAAAATCAGACATTACTCGTGAGAAGTTTACGCACAACGTGCTGAATGTGAAGTTTTTCTGTTCCCTGGACCCGTCTTTTAATGCCTCGAAAGTTACCTTGAGTGCTAAGAAAGGCGCTGTTAAATAAAATTATTATTATTATTATTATTAAGTTAATTTAGTCAAAAAACAAACCGTATACTTATTTTCAAACGGGACTCAAACCCCACACTCCCAGGTGATTGTCCTGGTTGTTTCATTTATCTGTGGGGCGTATTGAGGCAAGACTGATAGGTGTCTTCAGTCTTTAAGTGTTTAATAGTGTTTTATTAAGGCGGTTGTTCTCCTGTGATCAATCAGAAACAATAAAACAAGGAAGAAGTAAGTAGAAAAAGGAAAGTGGATGATTGTGAGTGGAGTCAGCGACCTCATTAGCACAGTAGGAGCTCCGAGGGTTCAGTGGTGAAACTCTGCTGGAGGTCCGTTAGACAACACACACGTACACGCAATTAGATATTACACCGATTTGCATGAATTACTTCGAAGCCCCTTCACTACTGACGGGCGCTCCTTTTTATAAATGCTCGAAAACTACAAATTAGAGTGCCCATAGTATGAAAAAGAATCACTTTTTCTGGGATTTGGGGGGTTATTTTGTGTCTCTGGTGCTTCCACACGCATGCGATCTTGGAAAAAAAACCTATCCATGCTGTTTTGAGTGAGATCTGGTTTCTGAGTGTCCTCTGTCTTCAGTCTCCGGGTGAGCTGGTCAAAATCTGCACGGCTTTCTACGTCACTAGAGACGAGGTGGTAAACCGTAGCACATGCTAGCACTAGCATGCTAGCTTGTTGTCAATGGCAAAACACTGCTACAACACACACTAGTTGACCATAATCTCCAAAAGAACTACTTCCATGTCCCTGTTCTGCAGGTGTTCCACAAGTGCCCCACGTTTATAAGAAGTCTCAGTGAGATGTCTCATTCTGTAGCTAAAACAAATGAGATGTCTCACTCTGTAGCTAAAACAAATGAGATGTCTCACTCTGTAGCTAAAACAGAGACAGGGTGAAAACAGGATCTGCAGCAATGTGCGAGACAACAAAAACATGGTGTTTTCTAAAAATGAAACCATGTAAACCTATTATGGTACAACCTCAAAATACATTTATGAACCTGAAAACAAGCATAATATGACTGCTTTAAAAACCCACAACATGTCATGCATCAACATCCCATCTTTACTGCACTGCAGGTGACGTTAGCATGCCAAACGGCTTGGCCATGGCTGTAGGGTGGAGGTCCTTCCAAAGAATGGTGGCGTTTAGTTGCAGTGTGCGGCAGCCTCAAAGACTCGCTTGTTGGATGCCATGTGCTCACAGAGGTTGAGTTCATTGAGGCAGATGTTTGCCTTGATGTTGTCTTTATATCTTTTCTTTTGACCAACTGGCAAGCGAGAGTTGGGCACATGGATCACGTGGCCGATCCATACGAGTTGGTGTAGTATTTTTGGGATTGTATTGTAAGGATCCCTATTATTGGGTCCAGTGGGGTAGTGATGGTGGGGAGATTGGCCTTTCCTAACACACTGGATTCTATGCTCCTGTCCTCCCTGCTGGTCTTGAGTCCTCCTGAGGCACCTGTGCTGCAGGAAGAGGAAAGTGTAGTTCTGTAGAAATGGCAGAGCACAGAGATGCCGTTCCTCTGAAGTTGGTTGGAAACAGAATTTAAACTATAGCGTTTAGTCCGTGCTGGACAAGCTGTCTGAGTGCTGTCCAAACCGTTCTGCTGCAACAAAACAACACAAACTAGCAGTGTGTCTTCACACTTATTACTGTTTATTTAATGCACCAAAAACCAAGAAAATTCAGTACATATGAAAACCTACTGCTTCTGATTTAGACTCGTTCTGTTCGGTTGGTTTGTGCTGATGTGAAAGCTGACAGTCTGTGAAATACTGCACACTTTCATCGCTGAAGGACTCGATCAACTCTTCGGTTTTAGTGTGAAAACTGTGAAGCTGTGTAATATCTCAAAGACTCTCACTTTGCAGATAGAGCCTTTTAATTCCAAACTGCTCAGATTAACATGACCGCTTATGGTTCCTCTCTCTCAGCCTCCATCAGAAACTCTATGTGTGTGTGTATATACTCTGTGTGTGTGTTTGTGTGTGTATTCTGTGTGTGTATATACGATACACAAATATCACCACAATCTGATAAAACGCTCTCTGGTTGCAGACGTCATTAGCGTCCGCCGCCGCGGTTAAACGGATGAATTAGCACCTGTGAGAACCGTTGTAGTTTCCGTGGCGACGTCGTGACCTTAACGTGTCCTGGAAAACATGTTTTCAGGACACGTTACAATCGAGCGAGAGCAGAGAGGGCAAATTAGTCACTTTTATTCAAACATAATGACAGCAGGTTGGAGACGGAGACAGAGACAAGATTATAATGTTCAGGTTGGAGATGTTTGATTGAGAAAGTTGTTCGTTCAGATTCCCATCAATAACTGGTCTTTACACACTGATGGAATAGGGAGACCAGACGTCCCCGGTTTCCAGGTTTTGGTGACCTGTCCCGGGCTGGATGTGTCCCCCGAAATGTCCCCGGTTTTCACTGTGACTGACAGACCCGAAATTGGACTGAAAGAAAGAAAACCTTGACCCAACGTAGCCAATAGTCGCACAAGACAGCCAGCGCTGCTCAGAGCTCAGAGCTTTAAAAAGGATCTTAATCTTTAACAGAAAAGGTCGACCTCCTTAGGATAAGACCCTTAGGGGGGGCTCAGCCCCTAATGAGAACAGATCTAGGTCTAGTGTCCCCATTTTAAGTTTTACAAAAATAAAAGCATGAGGTGTTTGGGAGGTCAATACGCTTCTGAGCTGAGAAATGTCCCCGGATTTTGTCTAAGAAATCTGGTCACCTTATGATAGAACTGGTTTAACTGGTGATCCGGACTAAGTATGGAGCCATGTGTTCTATTCTGCTGCATTATCCTAGCGAGACTAGGCCATGATGAGAGTATCACAACCAGTACTCCAAACCACATGACGGTAGAGGTTGTTTGCGATCTAATACGACCAATAGGACCTTTTTATAAAACATTTCCCTTCCTCATGTTTCTGATTCTCATAGCCTACAGACATGAGGTCACGGTTTAACACATGTCATCGATGTTGTGAAACAGTCAGTGTGGTATGGTTTAGGCACAAAAACCCTATCAGTTGCATTGTGGGTAATTAAGGTACCATAGAAGAGATTTCTTCGATTGCCTGGCCTCATTTGTGGTGTGTTTGTAGAGTCTTGAATTGAACTGAATGCTGTGTACTAAGATATGAGCAATAAATATCTAATTCCCCAAATGTACTAGTTGAGCCCACCTGCTGTGCACTGACTAAAAACGCTTTGGTTTGCACTCGGGACCGGAGACTGTTTTATTCCTGTAAATAAAGACTAATAGATAGTAAAGAGCAGCTGGTGTTTCCTCTGTCTCCGGGCTTGGTGGTTCACCTCGGTTAACATGTTCACATTCATGCTATTAAAGACAGAACTGGTTCAGCCCGGAGCTACGTACACACCGGTGGACAGCACGTCAGCCGAATACCGACATCCTCATAATGAGCTCGATCGTCAGCCCGGAGGCTGTTTGGAGGAAGGAGGATTAGCTTTATAAATGGATTAAATCACAGTTAATCTCATAATTGTGCTGCAGCGATGGCATCTCTTTGTGGCCCAACCTGGATTTAGCTCATTGTAATTTAAATGGCAGAATTTCAATGGAGGTTTTGCATTAGGTTTTTCATTAGAAACGAGACCTTTGGTGCATAAACATTTGCTTTAACAATATAATGTTCTACTTCACTTAATTAAATCACAGTTAATCTTATAATTGTGCAGCAGCGATGGCATCTCTTTGTGGCCCAACCTGGATTTAGCTCATTGTGCTTTAAATGGCAGAATTTCAATGAATGTTTCAATAGAAAACGAGATCTTTGGTGCATGCACATTTGCTTTAACAATATGTTCTACTTCACTTTATTAAATCATAGTTAATTGACTAATTATGCACACATTGACATACTATTATCCAACTTAAATGTCAAGGATTCAACCGGCATATTTATTTATTTATCTTTAAGTGTATTCAATCACATTTAATCCTTAAATTGTACATATTGAGG
>NW_023269029.1:0-1054 GCF_013103735.1 Etheostoma cragini
GTCCCCTGAACACACTGTAAAAAACATCTCACTATCTGCTAGCTGCCTGTCCCCTGAACACACTGTTAAAAACATCTCACTATCTGTAAAAAACATCTCACTATGTGCTAGCTGCCTGTCCCCAGAACACTGTAAAAAACATTTGAGCCGAGCTGAGGCCGGCTGGTTGAGGATTTTAACCCTCATGTTGTCCCTGGGTCAAATTTTACCCGTTTTCAGTTCAGACAAAAAGGCAACAAAAGGCAATTCAAGTTCAAAAAACCGTCCTTTATATCAAACCGTACATAGGTTTTTAGCTAAAAAGACAGAAATTATGAATTATTTTTACTAATAGTTAAGATCCGAGGATGTTTAGTGGATCACAGATGGGTGCTGTTTTGAAACTATTAAAAAAAGGAATTCAATAGCTATAGGATTAAATAAAACACATCAAAAGATTTTATGAAAGCAATCATTGAAATTACCTAAAGAGTGCTGTACGGAATCATCCATGTTATCTTTGGGCATTGTGGTTGAAAGAAACCCATATTTCTGATGTAAACCACGTTGAAACGGGTCAGTTGGACCTGAAGGGTTAGTTGGTGGACAAACAAGTCCATTTGCAGGCGATTATTTACACGTCGTTGAATGTCCAGCCGCGGGTGTGTAAAGGCTTTAAGGCTGAAACACCGTACCGGTAGAAGACTAACCCTTTCCATTCTGACCTTTCCAAGTGGCACACAGGATAAACTCTGGTATGGTTGTCTTAGTTGTCCAAATCTGTCTAGTCCATGTCCATGTCCTGCACAAATGTCTGTCCCGACGGGCTGAAACCACGTTCAGGGTTTCATGTTCCTGCAGAACGGGGAGCTGCTGAAGACCAGGTTTTAGCCCGACTCAGGCCCGTTTATATCGTCATGTTATGTTACTTTTAGCCTTCCTGTATGATGAATTTGAATGAATGAATGAATGAATGAATGAATCACCACTGTTGTTTTTACTTCGGTGTCTCGCTTCTCGACAGAGAGAGAGAGAGAGAGAGAGAGAGAGAGAGAGAGAGAGAGAGAGAGAGAGA
>NW_023269030.1:0-3232 GCF_013103735.1 Etheostoma cragini
AAATCATCAAAGTTTTCATCCAACAAAAAAAAAACACAAGCAAATAACATAAAATGTTGAATTATCTAATAATTTTCTGCTGCCAGCTTTGTTATAAAGTCCAATATTGTTAATTAAAACACAAAAATCTGGAAGTATCAAGTAAATTTCCTCTTCTATCTCTGTAATAAAATGCATTATATTACATTAAAACACAAAAAAAAGGAATTATCAAAGCATTTATATTGTATTTTTGGTGCATTATTGTTGTATTGTTTGCTACAGCCTGTCCCCTCTGCAGCCCCCCCCCTCCTATCGTATCATCATAGTTTTCATCTTACTACACTGTGCACGTACACACAGCTTCTTTATTTACATGTCGGTAGAGTCAGGGACTTTCCACACGTCCGTCATTCAACATCAAGGTTCCATGCTGAGAAAAGAGGAAGTTGAAAGCTCGAGGTTTTAAAGATGAAAGACAACAAAACCCACGCGTGCACGCAGGAGACGCCGTCTGCTGTCAAATGTCCCTCACCCGGACGTGTCAGAGTCTCTTAATACAACCTTGAAGCTGCATTAAGCAATATTTATATATATATATTTATATATACTAGTCCCTTTAAATCAGAGGAGTGTGCGATGGGAACCGACCCCGTCGTCGTTCTGCAAATGAAACCCAACGAACGCACCTGCTCTCACAACAGGAAGTGGACAACCCGCTCAAACAAGCCGGTCGTACACTTCCTGTTTGACGCAAAATGGCGGGAGAGGCGACGTGGCCGAAGGACGTCGAACGCGTAGCAATGCAGAGACATTTTTCTCAGGAGCTGATTTGATTTTTACGTTCAACATGAGGCCAAAAAGATGACTGCGAGTCCAGATTCCTCTTTTCTGCAGAATGTGTAAGTAGTCAGCTGTTTGCTTGAATCAAAGCTAGCTGTAGTCGGTGTGTTTGCCTCGTAGTGTAACTGTTAAACATCGCTTAATGCAGCTTTAATTCCATTTTCGGGCTAAAACAGTGAATGTTAAGACCTTGTGTTCGCATCCAGGGCACGAGGTAGACTCTGGTCCCCGTGCACTCGTTTAATTTAACGTTAAAGAGACTTCCGTCTTGCTTAAATCATTCGTAACCGTTTTAATATTCATCTGAGCTAATTTATTGCAGCATTTAGGTGTCAATTAGTGTTTTTCAAAGCTTTTGACATAGCGAGTTTTACACTGATTTCAACATCTTGACTGAACTGGTTGAATTTAGTTGATTTATTTAGTTTGAATGTGTCGTGTATTTGATGTTTCCTGCAGTTTAATGACATTAATGGATGAGTGTGTGCTATAAATGGAAATATCTTTTCTGTATCTTTCCATTTCACTTTTGTTTCAGCAGTTCATTTCTCAGTGTGTTGTCCCAACTTCAAGTCAAAAAGCTTCTCTGCTAATAATGTAAACATGAAAACACACTTTTAATGAGAGTTGATAAAGATTTAGTAGGAATCTGGTTTTTATGTAAAGTAATCATCAAAATGTATCATCAAATTTTTCATCCAACTTAAAATAACACACAAAAAACACACAAAATGTTGAATTATCGACGATTTCTGTTGAAATCTCTGTACTAAAGTGAATTATTGTTAATTAAAACACCCCAAAAATGAATTATCAAAGCTTTCCCTGAAACCAGATTCTTTATAAAGTGCATTATTGTTAGATAAAACACAAAAATCTTGAATTATCAAAGCCCTTTCTGCAGCCAGCAGTGGTACAAAGTGCATTATATTTAGTTCAAACACACAAATGAAAAGAGAAGAGCTCATCTCCGTGCAGACTGGACACATTAACGACCTTTTAGAGCTTCATCCTGCTTCACTTTACACGCTCACAGCTATTTATAATTATTTAACAAAAGGACAAGCACGCATTAAAGCAAAATGTACATTCCTGCTTGTAGGTGAGATGTTACGGCCCAAAGAAACCAGCTCCGTATCAAAGCCTGGAGCCAGGGTTAGAGTGTGTGTGTGTCCAGAGGCCTTTTAATTGGCTTTCTCACCTGCTCGTTAATTGGCTTTCTCACCTGCTCGTTAGCCTTTGTGTGCTTGTTAGCGCTAGCTAGCATTAGCACAGCCTTTGAGCTTGACATTCACCCCCCCCCCTCTCTGCTTATTAACATCTGTAAGATGTCGGCCACATAAACCTGCTGGCCTTCCACAGCGGAAACGTCATCATCATCATCATCGTTAAAGCTGCTGAGCTAACGGATGAAGCTTTTAGTTAGAGACGGGGGGGGGGTACAGGATAGTTTTAGTGTTTACGTAACCCTCCATTTACAAAGAAATGACAGTGTTGACAAAAGGGACAAATGTTGGAAAAAGCTTCAAAAGCGCAGGTAGAAATCAACAAAAACATGTTTTTAAATGCTAAAAAAATCCACCAAAAAATCTGAATAATTGCCAGAAAAATGTGACAGAAAAAAGAAAAACATCAGAAAAAGTGACATTAAAAGAAAAAAAAAACTTGTTAACAAATATACAAAAACACAATAAAAGTGACAAAAAAATGGGGAAAACAATCAACAAAAACATTTTTTTAAATTCTAAAAAAGTGACAAAAAAAAGTCTGAAAAATTGCCAAAGGTGACAAAACTCGTTAAAAAAAGTGACATAAAATTGGAAAAATTTGAGAGAGAAAAAACATCAGAAAAGTGACAAAAAATGGGGAAAAAATCAACTAAAACGCTGAAAAGAATCAACAACAAAAATCGGAAAAATCGGCAAAAAAAGGGACAAAAATGTCAGAAAAAAACATTGAAAAAAAAAGACAAAAAATCTTGTTTGGAAATCTACAAAAACTTAATAAAAGTGACAAAAAATTTAAAAAAAATCTACAGAGAAACTTAAAAGTGCAGAAAAAAACGTGAAATTTTAATTTTGACCCAGAAAAACCCAAAGTTGCAGCTCAATGAGAAGACAGCACGAGGGTTAAAGAAACTGAGTACTGGCATCTCAATATTTTGCAGTAAAATTACAACACATTTGTTAGAAAATACATACATTACACACAATAATACAAGCATTTTATTATATTTGAGTTATTTACATTAAATGTCATTTTAGCATCGTTCAGCACAAATTATGTTAACAACATTCGTTAGTCATCAAGGCCGTTAACGACATCATCCCCATCTCATCTGGTGTGTGTGTGTCTGTGTGTCTGTGTGTGTGTGTGTGTGTGTGTGTGTGTGTCTGTGTGTGTGTGTGTG
>NW_023269031.1:0-1926 GCF_013103735.1 Etheostoma cragini
GGGGACAAGATGGGGCCCCTACAGGGGACAAGATGGGGCCCTACAGGGGACAAGATGGGGCCCTACAGGGGACAAGATGGGGCCCTGCAAGGGACATGAGTATTGTCTCTTTGTCTTCCTGTTAAGACCATTCTTATATCTTTTATAAAGTATGACGGGGGGTTCCCCTAGGTGCGTTTATTTGGCAGGGCGTTTATGGGTCTCCCCTCAAAGTGGGACATTTTGCAATATAAAACAAAAGCAATTTCATGAGATTTTGGACCATTCTTATCGCTATATCTGTCTCTTCGATGTAGGAAAAGCTAGAACGGATAACAAATACATTACCACTTTAGAAACTTAAAGAGAAAACTTGCACACTGAGTTTACTGTCATTCACCTTAGTCTTTCTAATGTTGGGGGGAACCCTGCAGTAGCTCCACTGCTGATTGTTGCAGGAGTTAACTTACGTTTTGTGTAACCTCCACGTCCCTGCTGTGTTGTCTCCTCCTCCCGCAGTCCTCCACGGTCTGGACCTGGAGAGCGAACACTGCATGTTCGAGAGCCAGAACGGCAAAGTGACCCTGGTGCCGCTCGGCCGAGCCCAGTGTTCGGTTAACGGCGTTCAGGTGACGGAGCCGATGCCCCTCAACCAAGGTACAGGGACACCTGAAACCTCTGAGACGTCCGATCAGCCGTCTTAAATGTTTAACCTTCAGACGTGACAGAGGAGTCTGTCCCGGACCGTTTTCAGCTGCTGTCTCGTTGTGGTTTAGGTGCGGTGATCCTGCTCGGCAGGACCAACATGTTTCGCTTCAACCACCCGAAAGAGGCGGCCAAGCTGAGGGAGAAACGCAAGGTAAGATCTGATCTTCTAGGTTTGGACTGAGCCCAGAACACACCGACGACGGTCCCCTTCTGGGATCGCTCCGTTGCTTCCTGAAACTCTGCCAGACGTCCCTCTTTTCCACACACAAGCCAACGAAGGATGTTGAAGCCATTACACAGATTTTAGTCTTATCCTTTTCACATGCATGTCATTTATAATCATACTGATACCTATATTCAGATAATGCTGACTGCAATTACTGTTGATCATGTTGATGGTGGTGTTAGTGATGACGTCAGGGGGTGTTAACTCTATATTTAGACCTCACCTGAGCCAGGTGTGTGTATGACTAGAGAGCGGAAGGATAAACCATTTTTCCACCTGCATTAAATGGTTATTTCTTGGATTACAACAAGTTTATTTATGTTGCTGTTGCAGTTATAGAATAAAGAAACGGATCATTGTGACACTACGAGCGAATGCGCGTTGATTTACTGACCGCTCCTACAGTGGACTTGGTTGAAATGGGAAGGAAAAACGTCAATAAAAACAACTCTGAGTCACTCAATTCTCATTAGAGAGACTTGGACTTCCCTTTATTAATCCTTTTGGGATGACTCCCGCAAGGACATTGAAATTTCCAGCATCCGTTTTTAGCAAGAAGAATACAGTATAGAGAGGAATAACCGGGAGACAGTGTAAATATAACAGTAATAATAACATTAAAAAAAGACCTTTTGGCTTTAAAAAAAGACATTTACCATAAATTATCATACAGTGTCAGTTTTGAGTCGAGTTTTAAAAGGACAGTGGTTGCCAAGGGGACAGGTAGATTGACAGTTTTACAAACCAATAACAAAATCCACCAGAATGTGGCGCGGGGTCGGGTGTTAATTTCAGGCCCTGCTTCCACCGGCATATCACACAATAATTCAGAAAATGCCGCTCAACCAAGGTACAGAGAAATCCCAAACCTCTGTGGGTTTCTGTAAATAACATCCCAGAGTCCTGGTCTAGACCTGCTCTTTGTGGAAAGACCCGGGAGATAAATAACATCCCAGAGTCCTGGTCTAGACCTGCTCTTTGTGGAAAGACCTGGGAGATAAATAACATCCCAG
>NW_023269032.1:0-1138 GCF_013103735.1 Etheostoma cragini
TATGTGTGTGTGTGTGTGTGGTCGGGGGGGGGTATTAGTTGCACAAGGGCTGGCACAATAAACCCGACTTCTCTCAATGGAAAGTATTTCAACACGTAAAGAGTTAACGTGGTTTTAAAACGGCATCTTCAATTCTCTGGAGCTTCGATTTCCATAAATGAAGAATGAGTTCCAGCGTTGCCCGCCCACCATGTGGCATCATGCTGTTTTACCGTAAACAGGGTCAGTGGACTCTGTGATGCGACTTTCTCGCTGTAAGATACCTCGTCTCCTTTTCATAAGACCCCTGGGTCTAAGGTCGCTGTTTTGAGCAAGTTAAAGCATGAGACTTTCATGAAGGAACGCGTTAAATGACAGATTGATTACACAGTGTGATTGTCTGCTGCATAGACCAGTAGTTCCTAAAATGAAGACTTTGTACCAGGTTTTCCCGTCTGAGGGGAGTTTTGCAACATAACGTCTATGATACATATGACCAAAATAGTCATATATTCTGCTGTTGTGTTACTCATGGACAGGGGGGTCAGACTGGGGGGGAAAGGGGACCCAGTACCCAGGGCCCTCATGTGAGGAGGGCCCAAAAAGACGCTAGAATGAATGGAGAGGCCCATAGAAAATGCCTTTCTACAGGGGCCCAGAATTTTGTGCTACGCCCCTGTTTATGGATGAAATCATAGTAAAAATAAATGATTCCCTCTTTTGTTGGACACCTGGAACCCTCCCGATGACTTTGGAGACCACCGGCCTGAACAATGTAGGATTTCTTATTTAACCTGGTGCAATGAAAGCAATGCTAGGTGCGTGGCGGTAGAGACGGCGATGCAGTCGTGAATCCAAAACTTCCACAATCCAGACATTTCTTTGATTTGGTTCCTACAAAATTTAATGACACACATTCAAAAACATGAACTTAAGATACATTTTAGATTTAAAAAAAAAGTTTTTGTAAGCAGATCTGAGTGGCGGCTGCGATGCGGCTGCGTGGCGATTGTGTGGCGGCTGCGAGGCGGCTGCGTGGCGGTTGCGTGGCGACTGAGTGGCGGCTGCGTGGCGGCTGCGTGGCGGCTGCGTGGCAACTGTGTGGCGGTTGCGTGGCGGCTGCGTGGCGGCTGCGTGGCGACTGAGTGGCGGCTGCGTG
>NW_023269033.1:0-1221 GCF_013103735.1 Etheostoma cragini
ATAAACCACCTAAATACAGAAACAACCTCAATACAGAAACCACCTAAATACAGAAACCACCTAAATACATAAACCAGCCAAATACAGAAACCACCTAAATATATAAACCACCTAAATACAGAAACAACCTCAATACAGAAACCACCTCAATACATAAACCACCTCAATACAGAAACCACCTAAATACAGAAACCACCTCAATACAGAAACCACCTGAATACAGAAACCACCTAAATACAAAAACCAACTAAATACAGAAACCACCTAAATACAGAAACCACCTAAATACAGAAACCACCTAAATACAGAAACCACCTAAATACATAAACAACCTAAATACATAAACCACCTAAATACAGGAACCACCTAAATACATAAACCACCTAAATACAGGAACCACCTAAATACAAAAACCACCTAAATACAGAAACCACACCTCAATACAGAAACCACCTAAATACAGAAACCACCTAAATACAGAAACCACCTAAATATATAAACCACCTAAATACAGAAACCACCTAAATACAGAAACAACCTCAATACAGAAAGCACCTAAATACAGAAACCACCTAAATACATAAACCAGCTAAATACAGAAACCACCTCAATACAGAAACCACCTAAATACATAAACCAGATAAATACAGAAACCACCTAAATACAGAAACCACCTAAATACAGAAACCACCTAAATACATAAACCAGCTAAATACAGAAACCACCTAAATACAGAAACCAACTAAATACATAAACCAGATGAATACAGAAACCACCTAAATACATAAACCAGATAAATACAGAAACCACCTAAATACAGAAACCCCCTAAATACAGAAACCACCTAAATACATAAACCAGATGAATACAGAAATCACCTAAATACAGAAACCCCCTAAATACAGAAACCACCTAAATACAGAAACTACCTAAATACAGAAACCACCTAAATACAGAAACCACCTAAATACAGAAACCACCTAAATACAGAAACCAGATAAATACAGAAACCACCTAAATACAGAAACCACCTAAATACAGAAACCAGCTAAATACAGAAACCACCTAAATACAGAAACCACCTAAATACAGAAACCACCTAAATACATAAACAACCTAAATACAGAAACCACCTAAATACATAAACCAGATAAATACAGAAACCACCTAAATACAGAAACCAGATGAATACAGAAACCACCTAAATACAGAAACCCCCTA
>NW_023269034.1:0-1456 GCF_013103735.1 Etheostoma cragini
ATAGTCTGTCCACCAGAGGACGCTATACAACGTCCCTGTTAGTGATGGCGTTGCATAGTCTGTCCACCAGAGGACGCTGTCCTCTGGTGGACAGACTATGCAACGCCTCTGCTGTCCCCTACCCATCTCGAGCTTACAACGTGTCCCCCTAGGGGTACTCTGGAGTACTACAGGGGGTACGTGTCCCCCTAGGGGGTACTCTGGTGGACTGCAGGGGGTACGTGTCCCCCTAGTGGTACTCTGGAGTACTGCAGGGGGTACGTGTCCCCCTAGTGGTACTCTGGAGTACTGCAGGGGGTACGTGTCCCCCTAGTGGTACTCTGGTGGACTGCAGGGGGTACGTGTCCCCCTAGGGGTACTCTGGTGGACTGCAGGGGGTACGTGTCCCCCTAGTGGTACTCTGGTGGACTGCAGGGGGTACATGTCCTCCTAGGGCATGGGTGGGCAATTAATTTTTACCAAGGGCCGCATAAGCAACCCGAGCACTGCTGAGCACCACATCGACAATATTTAAATTAAATTTTGCTCAATATTATTTTTGATATACCGTAAGATAAATAATAATAATAATTTCATTTAACCTAACTTAACTTTTTACAAAAGCAGACTTCTTTTGATGGTTTTATTTAAACTCTTAATACTTATATATTTATATTAGGCTACGTGAAATTAAAATGAAATTAAAATAAGAAAAAAAACTTGAATTGCTGATTGAAACTGCATCTCAGGGGGGGGAAGTTTGGTAAAAAGTCCTTGTTAGGTTTGTAGTTTTACTATCAACCGTCCGCCTCCCTTGCGTGTCATCAGACTAATTGACAAATTAAAGAAGAAAGAAAATCAATCAATTAAGAAAATCAACTTTTCTTTTTTTAGCGTGAGCGGACACCTCGGGGGTAACCGGCATCACTTGTCGCCGTGCACCTTCACTCACAGGTTACGCACGGACATGCGTCCATAAATAACACTTTTCACAATAAAAGCAGCAACGTTGTATTGCACGCACGACATAGATGTTTTTTAAAATTTATTTTGTAATTTGTGAATGCCGCTTCACTCACAGTTACACACGTGCATACGTCCACACGGAAGTAATACAAATAACGCTTTTCAAAACAAAAGCAGCACCGTGGTATTGCACACTCGACATAGATATTTTTTAAATTTATTTTGTAATTTATGATTGGACTCACGCGGGCCGGACGGATGTGGCCCAGGTCTGTCCTAGGGGTACTCTGGTGGACTACAGGGGGGACATGAGTTTTTTGCAAAATTTGTTTCAGGTAGGTCGTTGGACAATTGTTCCTCTTTATAGAGACTTCAACACTTCCCTCCCTCCCTCCTTCCTTCCTTCCTTCCTTCCCTCCTTCCTTCCTCCTTTCTTCCTTCCTTCCCTCCTTCCTTCCTCCTTCCTTCCTTCCTATATTGTAGCATATATATTTACTGTAAAAAGAATTCA
>NW_023269035.1:0-1098 GCF_013103735.1 Etheostoma cragini
CTTCAGATACAGTATTAGGGACCACTAAGGTCTATATAAAAGAGACTTCAGATACAGTATTAGGGACCACTAAGGTTAGCAGGCTAAAGGTTTCACTGACGTTTTTGTCACCATATATATTGTTGAAGTATAGTTTGTAACTTATTACACATATTTCCAATTTTTTTCATGTCAAACGAACATTACGCCTTCATATTAGCTAACCCAATGTCAGTTAAAATAGCATGTTTACTTTATGTTGCTGGTGTAATGGAAGACATTCTCTTACATAGTCCTGGGATGTCCAGCATGTTGGAAATGCCCCTGTCGCACATGTCCACCTCTGGAATGTTCTTGTCCCGACTCTCCTCCACTATCTTCTTCAAAGACTTGGACATGTTGTTCTGTGAACATTGAATCAAAAAGGAGCACAGCGTGTAAAGTTAACGTTAGTTGGAAAGGTTAGCTACGTTGTAGCGTTGAAATGAACACCAGCACTCACACGGTCAGCGGCGGGAGAATGTGAAGGTTGCTATGGCGACAAAATGAAAACAAAGGAATGAAAAAGAGAAATATACTGGCTTTGGGATAAAATTCTGCTAAAGACTTCGCTTCAAGCTGACACCCAACCGGAAGTTTATGTGAGAGCCAGACACCATTCCATAATAGGATACTTCCGGTTCCTTCAGCCACTCCTCCGTATCAAATTAAGAGCTCCAGCAGCTGCACAAACACATTCTATAAAAAAACCTTTTGGTTGACAATAAGTAACAACAAACACATGAAATATTATTAAGATTATATGTTAAGCCCTGCTCAGACAGATTGTTACTTTAACAGAAGCGTAAACAAAAATAGAATTACTTAAGATTTTTCAAATATTTCTTTACATGAATTCTTAAATCTTTACAAAGTAAAAACAGAAATAGGATTTGCTGGAAGTAGCTTACAATGTTGCTTCTGTGTCAGTATTTTGAATAATTATGTGACAAATATAGGCTAGATAGTTGAAAGTCTACAGCTTATTTTTCTTATAAGGTGAAATATTTCTTTTATCAGACATGTTGTTCAGTAAGGTTTTTGAAATATTTTCTCATGTATTTGGAAGATGCACCTTTA
>NW_023269036.1:0-1055 GCF_013103735.1 Etheostoma cragini
GCTCCTCATTCCTCTGGTTCATACACACTCCTCGCTCCTCATTCCTCTGGTTCATACACACTCCTCGCTCCTCATTTCACATTAAACTCCAGGAACTCGTATGTGAGGAAACACAGGAGCCACGCAGAGACAGCTGTCACTTTAAGAGCCAACCGCAGGCGGAAAAAGAGCAACAAAAAGGCAAAAAAAGCAAGAAAAACATCTTAAGTTAACATAACGTACGTAATTTAACGTGATGTACGTAAGTTACAGACGTTTCCGGACGTATGTCACGTATACGGTAACGTGGCGTACGTCAGGTCATCGTTGGTCGCCACGTCTCAACTATTAAAAGATAGGATCTTTTTATTTTTAACCCTCCTGTTGATCCGTTTTCAAAAAGTTTCTAAATCAGAAATGTGGGTTTCCTTACAACAAAGTAACCACAAAAACGATGTTTCCACACGACGCTCCTCACACGCTACACAGTGGGTCAGCTCTCTGTTCTCATTGGATCTGGGGTTCTAGTTCATTTATAGCATTTTACAAAGAACAAAGAACACTGAAAAAGTGACAGACGTAGGAAAAAAACCACAAAAACGTCCAAAAAACGCAGAAATAATTAAAAAACGCAGAAATAATTAACGAAGACATTGTAAAAACGTGAGAAAGAACTTTAAGAAAGTTAGAAAACATCAAACAGTGACAACAAATGTCAAAGTAAGTCTCAAAGAACTTTGGGAAAAGTGTCTTAACGAGGTTTTTACTTAAGATTTTGATCCAGAAAAACTACATGTTGCTAAGGGAGACGACACCAGGGTTAAGTACAATTGCAAGTTCTTGATCACTACTTTCATTGAATTATGGGTATTGAAGTTTATAGCATTACAAAAACGTGTTAATTTTGACCCAGAAGAACAACGCAAGGGTTAAATGGATTAAAGGAAACACACAGACGTACTGACAGACCAAAGACACCGGTCTACTGGTCAGTTCTGGACCCAGGACTAGGTGGAGGGGGTCCAGCTGGGAGGAGGCCTCGGGGAAGACCCAGGACTAGGTGGAGGGGGTCCAGC
>NW_023269038.1:0-1564 GCF_013103735.1 Etheostoma cragini
TATATATATATATATATATATATATATATATATATATATATATATATTTTAACGGTCTATGATTATAACATACTACACTGGTCACATTGCGCGCTTTTATTTTGAATTTTAACGGCTCCGCGCCGACAGCAGCAGCAGTAGAGCAGCAGCTCTCAACATGGTGAGTAGCACACCTGTCTTTCTCTTATTTAAATGATGTAACCGTCTTGTATTACACCATCATTACTATCTATCCAAGTATTGTGAGCTAGGTTAAGACAATGGGGAATTTACAATAATGCTTGTCAGTACTGAGCTAATGTTGAGTGTTTTAGCTAGCTGACTTTAGCTAACGTTCAGTGTTGCCAAGTCCGCTTATTATAAGCGACTTTGGGCTTGTTTTTCTGTAAAATCGCGTACAAATATTGGTAGTCGCGGTTTTCTTGGGCTTGTTACTAAAGCGTAGCTGCTTATTTGGGCTTGTTCCCAGCTCCATAATAGGTTGTCAAGATGTTTTCTAGATGTTATTTAACGTAGGAGTTCGTCCTGCCTGTTCCCTCGGTCCCGCCCCTTTCCTAATTCACACTGGAATAAATGCCCGGGATAAAGGGGGTAAAATACGGGAAGAAGTATAACAAAGACTGGGGGAAAGAAAAGGAGGAAAAGAATGGATTCATGGGGAACAACTCAAAATCTAAATCACTGTAAAAAGTGTCTATATTTGATATCCCATCAGTTTTCTAATGTTAAATAGTGTTAAAAGGTGGTTTAACTCCCTCCTGTGGTCATTGTCCTGAAGCTCAGGGGGAGAAAATAAATAAACTGTACCGTGTGTAGGCCGACAGTTTACCAGTCTGTCCCCACGTTTATTTTATAAGTTTATTTATGTTTCTCTTTCACGATCTTAGGGGGCTCCGTAAAATAAAGTCGCTTGTTTTGGGCTTGTTCTCACAGGCCTGGTTGCGTATATGTCACACAAGATCTGGCAACACTGCTAACGTTAGTAGCTCAGCCTAATCAACCTAGTTAGTCGACACAAGGTTACTGGTTTTATACAGTAACAAAACCACTGGCAGAATAAACTACTCGGAGGCAGTATTTAAATATACTATATACATTTAATACAAAAATGCAGGCTGAATTAGCCCAGGAGCCACATCTGGCGCCTCTTTTTGTTGCATGTGCCGCCTTTTTTCTTCTTCGTTTTGTGTGAATGAGTTAAAAGACATTTGGTAATATTTGTACAAAACAAGCTGTGTAAGCAGCGATGAAGCTAGTGTTGCATACATTAATTGTTTAAGCTACATCCGTTTCAGCTGCAGTTGTATGATTCGAGGCTGTTTGGGTTTCCCGAGCGGATATGCATTTTAGGAAAATGCTGTGTGTCTCAGTGCAATCTCACGAAGTCTCCATTTGATTACTGGACTCTTGTTTGTGTACTTCATAATGTGTGTTGCAGTGACAGTGTCTCCCCAACGCTTATGCAATCACTGCTGCAAATAATCCCCAAACGCAACGCATTTATTAAGTGTGGGGGAAAAATGTTAAATCCACCAGCCATTTTCATTTGCAGCCTCATAATATT
>NW_023269039.1:0-1606 GCF_013103735.1 Etheostoma cragini
GTCCAGAGGTCAGTGAGGTCCAGAGGTCAGTGAGGTCCAGAGGTCAGTGAGGTCCAGAGGTCAGTGAGGTCCAGGTGTCAGTGAGGTCCAGAGGTCAGTGAGGTCCAGGTGTCAGCGGACACACACACACACACACACACCTGAACAGGTACACACACACAAACACAGCCCGATCTCACGTTTTCAGACTTATTTGGAGGGAAAATAACTTTTTATATTTTTAACGTTACTCAGTAAATATTTCTTGTCTCGCGCCGTAACTCCTGATGATGCTGAAGATGACGTCACATCAATCCGGGGAATAAAAACAAAGTTAGAAACGGATCTAAATTTAAAAGTGTGGATATTTAACACAGCGTTTGGATATAACTAACCGGATAATAAACCACACTCCCCTCCGGTAGTGACGGAGGAGGCTCTCCGGTACCGGGAGGTTTCGCTTTCTCTTCATTAGTCAATCAGCTGATCGATTAATAGTGTCTCCGCCCCCTCGCCCCCCCCATCTCCACATCCGTGTTGTCTCACCGGAGGATGAGTCGGTAGGAGGCTAACGGCTAGCTCGCGTACGGTACCCGGCGGTTTCTCATGTCTTTTCACGTTCAGCGGTGCCGTTACCGTCACGAACCGGTCCGGGCTTCGCATGGCGGTCGGTGGTCCGTCCGGCTGCCCGGTGAGCTGAGCGGGGAGGATGCAGCAGGTAGCCGCCGTTAGCTGTGTTGTTATCGGTGTTATGTAAGAGGGGAACCCGTTAGCTCCCGTTAGCTAGCCGTTAGCAGCCGTTAGCAGCCGTTAGGATGAATGACGCGCAACAGGAAATGTCTCCGGACTTCGTCTTGATGCGTCTCGTGTCCGCGGCGGAGTACGACCGGCTGGACGAACCCGACAACCTGATGTCCGGGGGCGGCGGGTTCGGGCCCGTTAAACCCGTGATGGGTCACCGCGGCGGCCCCTCGCCGGGCCTCGGCTCGGCCTCCCCTCACTACAGCTCTCCGCTCCCCGGGAGAAGCGAGCTGACCGCCGGGCTGGTGCTGCCGCAGCCGCCGCTGTCAGGCTCCGCCGCGCCGCTGCCGCTGCCGCTGCCGCTGCCGCCCGAGGACTTTACCGCGGCGGCGCAGCGGTTTGTGGACTACCCGGTGCAGCACGGCTCGGGTATGCACGGGTCGAGGGCGCAGCTGATGGTGTTCCAGAACCTGCTGAGGTCCGGAGACCGGATACTGGAGCGCGGACTTGAGGAAGCAGAGAGACAGAGACAGCAGCAGGACTCAGAAGCCGGACCCAGGGACCAGAACTCTGTCCCGTCAGCGGATGAGCAGCTCCTTAGACTGTCAGACAGACCCCTGCCCCCCCAGCAGGATGTCCCAACTCTGGACTTGGAGTCCGGCTCGGTGCTGACGGACCGCCTGGCTAAGTGGCCCCCGGGCCTGCTCGAACAGGCCCTGCGTCTGGGCCTGCTGGACAGGAAGACCTACTCCAGCGGTGAGGAGGAGCAGGTTCTGGGTCTGGCCAGGCGGCTGGGCCAGCTGGGGGAGGGGGGCCGGGAGCGAGGCGGGGGGGGGACGGCGCCCTCGCTGTCTCGCTGCTCCTGTCACAGCGCGCTTGGCTCGGG
>NW_023269040.1:0-1219 GCF_013103735.1 Etheostoma cragini
AGCGCCCCCCCCCCATATAACTGTCTACCTGCTGTTCCCTGCGTGTCTGCAGCCATCTTCCAGATCATCCAGAGCATCAGGATGGGCATGTAGTGACGTCACGACGGGGGCGGGGCCTCGAGGACGGAGGGCGGAGCCTCGCAGGCGGAGGGGCGGAGCCTCAACAACGAGCGGCTGAACATCTTCAGACTGCAGCGCATCTCTCCCACCGGCCCTGAACGCAACATTCCTGAACTCTGGCACACAAACCAGCGACCAAACACACATTAGCCCCGCCCCCCACGGAACCACACACACACACACACACACGCACACGCACACGCACACAGACCCCCCCCCCCCTTCGCTGTTGTCTGTGTTGGTTTAACCTTGTCACGTCTCTGGGAACAGCCGCACATGTGCCTTCTTCTTCCTGTTTACCTGAAGCCCCGCCTCCTCTGCTGCCAGCCTATCAGAGGGCTCTTCCTCTGCTGCCAGCCTATCAGAGGGCTCTTCACATTCCAGCTGATCTCAGCTCTTTTATTTTGCTCCTTTGTCATAGTGAGATGTGATGTCATGAGAGGGCAGGATTCCCCCCCCCCCCCCCCCCCCCCCCCCCCCCCCCCCCCCCCCCCCAGTGAGATTAAGCTGATTGGCTCTTTTGAATCAGAAGGTGTGGTTGTTGTGGGCGTGTCTGCACCGTGTGCAGCGGCGCCGCAACTTCCTGTTTCACTTAATAAAGTTTAATTGTGGAAATGTTTCCTGTCCCAGTGAATATTAAACCCTTATTAACGTGTTGTTAACGTATTATTAACGGGTTATTAACAGGTTATTAACGTATTGTTAACAGGTTATTAACGGATTAACAGGTTATTAACTGTTATTAACGTGTTAGTAACAGGTTAACTGATTATTAACGGGTTAACAGGTTATTAACAGGTTAACAGGTGATTAACGGATTAACAGGTTATTAACTGGTTATTAACTGATTATTAATGTGTTATTAACAGATTATTAACGGGTTATTAACAGGTTATTAACTCCGACAGTGTTTCTCTGAGAAAAGGTCATGTGGCCACAGTGTGTTACATAAACACAGTATTTAAATATGTATACATATACTTATACCCTGATATTAACATACTATAACTCTCTCTCTGGTGACCTTCACCTGGTCCGAGTGGGGCCCCTGCCGTTACCACGGTTACAGACATGATGGTATACACACGGGGGGGGGGGG
>NW_023269041.1:0-1092 GCF_013103735.1 Etheostoma cragini
AGAGGCTGCTGTGCTGCGATGCTCTGGATTGGTTACTCTGCTTAGAAAAGTCCTCTTATGAATATAATATGGTACAATAAACATACACATTCTGCCTGCATGGCTTTTACTTTAGATACTTCCTGTACAGTCAACAGGAAACATCTTAAAAAGCAGTCAAATAAAATTTACATTTAAAATGTATTGTAATCTAATAATATAAAATAAAATAACGGATGTAGCCCATTCTTCGGCATAATCAGTACTTTTACTTTTGATACTTTAAGTACACGTTGCTGAAAATATTTGTGTACTTTCAACTAAGTCACACATTTCAAAGCATGGCTCTTGTATCTGAGTTTCTTTACACTGTGGTTTTGCTTCTTTTACTCAACAATCTGAATAATTATCCACAAGTCATAGAGTAAATTGTTTAAGTTAAAATATTTGTACATATTGATTGTACATACTCTTATTCAGGTAATATTTCCAATGCAGGACCTTCGTCTGTAGTATTTGTACAGTTTTGCTAAGTAAAGGATCTGAATACTTCCTCCACCGCTGGTTTTAGTCTTTATTTTACCATGTAGCCAAATATGTATAACTTCTATTAATGAAGCCATGTTTCTTTCAACAGCAGAGGAGACTGTTGTGTTTTTGTTTCATTTCACACCAACAAGGCAGGTTGAACGGTATTAAAACCCTTCCGTGTAGTTAAACATTAAATGTCTCAAATGAAACAATAAGAAACTGAATCGTAAATAATAAAAAGTAACAATACATTAACATAGTCTTCAATTAAAAAGTTAGTACATTCAAACTATTCTTTTGAATTATCTGCTTTTATGAAAGCATTTTGTTTGGTTTGAGGAGACTAATCTGTACTCAACATATATGAAGGGGTGAAGGTACGTCATCGTGACGTAGGTCGTATACACGGAAGTGGATTGTGAGTGTGCTGCTAGCTACATAGCTTTCCTTTACAGCATGTTAGCGAGACTCAGCGTTTAAACAGCAACACCGGGTAAAGGTCTGACGTTACCGACAACACACAACTCGTTACGTCACTTACTAACTGGTGAGCCAGGTGCACGTGCGGGCGGTTAGCGAAGC
>NW_023269042.1:0-1638 GCF_013103735.1 Etheostoma cragini
GACTACTCAGAATTATTATTTCAAACAACTAAGTAATGTCATGTGAACTTTACTTTGTGTGTACTCTAAACACAATTATTTAAGTTGGGCTAACTAATGTGACAATTCCTGCAACTTAGAATATCTTGTTTTAGTTACTTGAAGAGGGATTCGGATTAACTTGATTAAACCATGCAAACCTATTGAAAAGACCAAGTAACTGTTACTTGTGTAAATAAGTACTTCAAACAATCACTTTACCTTTTTCCATTTACAGTAATCAATTAGACATTGATATTGTTATTCTAAAGAAGAATAACAATCTCAAACACCAAATGCTCATCTATGTTAACTCTGTTTTGCCAACTCACTATACACTTGTCACATAAGAAGTATCATAAAATAGAAATACTTAACACACAACCACAATATAGTTGAAACAGGTTTATTCCTTAAACCTCAACCATTATTGTTTAGTTTACAATATTAAAATCAAAGTCTTAAAACCATTTGAATCTGGTATGAAGTATGCATTACTTTGACATTTGTAATTTCATTCTGAATGTATTTTATCATCTTAAAAATTATTATCATGTGCTTGGCCCAGATACACCTTGTAATTTCAATCTGTCAAATTTTGACCCATATTTTCTTGACTTTACTATTAAGTAATTTTTTTTTTTTTACCGAATTATTTACAGGAGTATGAATTTTCGGGCAATATACTTGATTTTATGAGTGTATCCAGTACAGTCAAATCTGCACCTTAGACAGCTGGTAGAGATACTTATTGGTTTTGAGGAGATTAAAATCTTAATCATTACTGTAAGTGATCAGTACCACTTGAAGACAACATTCAGACCAAAATTATCAATGTCAAGGTATTAGTGCCAACCACAGAATATTTCTTCTTTAAGAACCACAACACACAAATGCCTATTTCACTGCATATAAAATATAAACTATACAACATAAAAAATAAAAACATTTTTTTTAAAGTACAGAGTGAAAGCAACACCAAGGGCTGTGAACAACAAACTCTGTTGGACAGACTGTTTGCCTATCTACTTATAGACACATCGGTACCAAAAGTGTTCTTCAATAACATTCCAGTAATAATTGGCAACCAATGTATTTGGCTTTATAAAAAGACATACATTTGTCATTTGTGGAAAGAAAATTCCAACCCTGACCTTTATTTTAAAATAATCCTAAACAAGTACTTTACTTTTGTAATAACAAAGGTCAAAGACCAAACTTGGTAAAGAATCAAGTGCTGACATAATCAACTTGCCTAACCCTAAGTTAGTTTTTAACTATCGCAACAAATCTCACACATGTATGAATGACCATACACCTGCAGCCTCTAAATTTAACTTGCTGATGAACCCAGTGGCTGATATAAAACAATATGAAAGGAATGCCTTTATTTACTTAACAATTAAAAGCATCTGGACTCCCTTTTATAAACAAAATTGTATACCAAATGTCACTATTGATTTTTACCATCCTAACTCAACAGGAGATTTTTAAGAGTTTGAAGTTTGGGGGGGAGTTTGTTGCCTCCCAGGCCAAGCATCACTCGTTGAATGAAGTTGAATGTGTTTTTCATGGTTTTAGGGTAGTCCAAGTGTAGTGCATAGGACAACCCAAACAAGA
>NW_023269043.1:0-1301 GCF_013103735.1 Etheostoma cragini
CA
This sequence comes from Etheostoma cragini, assembly GCF_013103735.1. Taxonomy (NCBI): domain Eukaryota; kingdom Metazoa; phylum Chordata; class Actinopteri; order Perciformes; family Percidae; genus Etheostoma; species Etheostoma cragini. Next base: position 3 of record NW_023269043.1, read on the forward strand.
CCAAGAGAGACACACACACACACACACACACACACACATAGAGAAAGACACACACACACACACACACACCAAGAGAGAGACACACACACACACACACACACACACACACACACAGAGAAAGACACAACACTCCCCTTTTGAAATTTCTGATAAAATTGTTTTATTTTGTTAAAGGTAACCGTAGAAACAGGTTTTCAAAGTAAAATACACATTACATGTTGATGTTAAATTATTAAATCTTTTAATTCTTTTTCTTCTTCTTCTGTTTGTCCTCTTTGCTCTTCTTCTTCCCTTCTTCTTCTTCGGTGGTGGTTTTGGCAGCTCGCTCCCTCCGGCGGCCGAGCGGCGTCTTGCAGAACCAAACCTGGAAAAACACCAAATATCCAGACCTTATTTTAATGTTTGTTTTAAATATTTTGTATTTTTCAGACAACATCGACTTCTTTTCCTCAAAATTATTTACATAAATATAAATAATAGAAATATAGAAATTATTTCTATAAATTATTTGACTTTTCAAAACTTGTTTCTCTAAATTTTCAGACTTTCTTAAAAATAAAAATGTTTCTATTTTTATTTTATTTATTTGAATCTTTGTCATGATTAAACGATAATTTACTAAGTGAAGATACCAGACTTTCAAAATAAAAGAAAAAAAAAGGTAGACAAAAGCCTGAACATTTTTAGAAATAAGTCAGAACATTTTAGGGAAAAAAAATGTATATATATATTTTCAAAATAAAAGTTGGAATATTTTTCGAGAAGAAAGCAATTATTTTCAAAATAAAAGTCAGAATCTGTTGCGAGTAAAAATAAATTATTTTCAAAATAAAAGTCAGAATATGAATGAAAAGTTGACATGTTCAGAAGTTTAGATGAAAACAGTTGATTATTTGGGTTTCCGTGGCGACCGCTGACCTTGAAGGCGCGCTCCTCGGCGCCGTACACCGGCTCCATCCTGGCCAGCGATTGGATGAACTCGGCGGAGGCCAGCGGCCGGAGGCGGAGCGTCTGCAGCCGGCGGGGCCGCAGCACCGAGCGGACCGCCTGCCGGATGTGACCCGCCGTGAAGCCGTCCGTGATCTTAGCCAATGAGCTGAGGTCCAGAGACGCACCTGGCTCCGCCCCCTCGGCGCGCAGCAGCGCCCTCCACAGCGCTGCAGAGGAATGCTAATGTTAGCATAGCACGAATATCAAACCACTGTCATCTACTGAGACCGAGAGTCTGGAGGAGTAGTCCGGTCTGGGGACCGGGAGGATTCTATACTGACCGAGTCTGGAGGAGGAGTCCGGTCTGGG
>NW_023269044.1:0-5029 GCF_013103735.1 Etheostoma cragini
ATGTTGTCCTCATGTTGTGCCGGCCTGGGTGGGAGCCAGGTCAAAGGTCGGGCTGCCCTCTAAGTGCCAAGCGGAGCGGTGCTGGTCTAGGACCAGCCGGCTCCAGGGTGCCATGATCAACCCGTTCACTCGTTCTCTTCTTCTCTGCCTCGTCTCATCACTCCATCGTCAACGCTGAGTCCTCCATCAACTCCCGATCCTCGGGACCAGGGAACCGGTTTGGACGTAGCTTCAGAAAGAACTCAGCAATAAGGACAAAGATCCAGTTAATACAAGAAAACCCCGGTTCTGTCCAGACTGCTGGACCCTCGTAGAAGACGCTTGTTATCCAGAGACCGTTATCAGCCTCAGACGTCCAGGACGGGTCCGGACTGAAATTCCCAGAATTCCCTGCAGGACCGTTATTGGGCCGCTGACTCATGAGTCCTGCAAGGATATTGAATTTCCAGAAGCTTCCAAGACATTAGAATAGAGACTAAAAATACACTTTAGCTATAAAAATAGCTTTAGCATAAAAGCTAATATGTTGGCACGAAGGGTGTCAGGATTTCAATTTTAAGTCAAAACCGATTGGAAACTATTCAGGAAATCAGAATCCGGATCAGCGACTCCCCCAGCACAGCTGATAGCTTGCAGCTAAAGACACGGGGTAGCGTTAGCTTAGCGGCTGATAGCTTGCAGCTAAAGACACGGGGTAGCGTTAGCTTAGCGGCTGATAGCTTGCAGCTAAAGTAACATTGTAGTGTTAGCTTAGCGTTTAGCTTAGCGGCTGATAGCTTGCAGCTAAAGACACGGGGTAGCATTAGCTTCACGTTTAGCTTAGAGGCTGATAGCTTGCAGCTAAAGACACAGTGTAGTGTTAGCTTAGCATTAGCTTAGCGTTTAGATTTTCCAGACATCATGGCCACTGAACAGGACGCCGCGCTGCTTTCACGTTCACCTCGTTAACTAATGGTGCATTCACGGTCCGACCTGCATCCCTTCGCTGCATGTCGTTCCTTCTCTCGTCTTAATCTGTCCTGTGGAAATAAAGTCCTAAAAGGCCCAAAACAATAACCAATAATAATAATAATGGTGCGTTCAATTGCATCTCGTTAACTCTGAAAAACGGAAAGTATATGGCTGTTACTGCTAAGCATGTTGGGAAAAACTTGTGTAAAACAAAAGTTGCCCCGAGTCGTGACACGCCGCGTTGGCGGCGGCCATCTGAGTTTGTTTTTGGAGGAAGTTGCGTATCTGCGTCCCGCCGTCAGCTGTCGGCGAGATGAGAGCCGGAGGACTCAGCCTGACGCCGAGCGCTGCCTTAACGTCGTTGTCTTAACTCTCGAGCCCGTACGGTTGAAAGAGCCAATCACAGAGCGTCCTGTGGGCGGCTCAGCGAGGGAAGGGGGGATGAGGGGGGGGGGCGTCTACAACTCTGTCGCCTAGCAACCACTCACCATCCAGCTGCCATGGAGAAATATAATAATAATAATCAGAATGTAAGATATATGAAAAAATACAGTAACATTTGCACATTGTTGTGAAATAATGTCGCTAGCACTTTTAAATAAATATATATAATTAGAAATCATGTTTTGTTTTACATATTGTAAAATGAATCAGAGATTTATTTTGTGGAGGCTTTTATTTTGGTGACAGATACAGAATGACAGATGATATATATTGAATATCTTTGTGTGTTGTCTATATTTGATGCATTACATAACTGTGATGAGGAGCATCTCTGCAGCTGGTTGTTCACGCCATGGCAACCCCAAAGTTGACTTCTTTTAGCTTTTTATGCAAATTTCTTGTCGGCAGCGGCGTCGCTGCCGGCAGGAGAGGATTCTGGGAAGGATCATCGGCCTGTTTCACGTTTTTTTAAAGTCCTCCAACACCAAAGAAAACAAAATAATCTGAGAATCTGACTCCCAAACGTTGTGCTGTAAATTAAAAACACGGCACTTTGATCTCAAAGCTAGACATTCCCACGCGCTGGCCCTTTAATGAATGCAACATCTTTCCTTATAGAGAATTAGAAAATAGAAATTCCGACACGCCGGCCCTTTAAACAGACTAATTCAGTGTTTATAGAGACTGTAAAGCTGTGAATTAAAAAACCGGCCCTCTGGAAAACTTAAAAACCTTTTGGGTGTTTTATTGAGATTAAAGACGCGCCTCGTTTTCGGGGACTATGCATTCATAATTAATCTGAAATGGGCTTTATTGCCATGCGTTGGTGCCGTGAGGCGTTTAAAACGGCGTCCGCACGGCGAACGTGAACAAGCAGCGAGGGGCGGGGCTTTTATTTTGGCGGGTTTGCTGCCATGCAGTGATGTTGGGGCTACGTCTACTCTCCGAGGGTCCCTGAACGCACCACGAAAGGGAATTTTAATGTTTTCTTTTACATTTTTTGTTTTCTAATTTTCAAAGTGCTCAAAGTGTTTGATGAGTTTTAGATTTAGAGGTTTTATTTTTTATTTTTTTTGTGTGTTTTATTGAATGTTAGAGTTTTGTCCTCAGACCCCCCCCCCCCGCTCAGACTCACCTTTTTAATAAAAACAATTATATTACATAATATAATATTATATGATAATACTTACATAGATTTAATCATACTTATTATTATTGTAATTATTATTATAATTATTAATAATGTTATTTCATAGCAATAAGAACAAAAAAATGTGATTTTTGTGTATTCTACATGACGAATGACGGTGATGTTTTAATGAGAAAGTTAAAGTTAATTGGGATGAAATGGACAGAAATTACGAGGATTATGAGAAAAAACTAATACTTTTTATCATTATTATTAATATGTTAATTATTTGGTTCTGTCTGGAGATGTGTTCAAATTCTGAGTTTGTATTTTTTTTTAATTTTTTGTTAAACTAAAATCTGCGGAAAATTCTGTATCCGCAGATTTGGTGTAAACGAGTTAATTAATTTGAGACATGACCATATATGGAGCGTCCCTGCAGCCAATCAGCTCGGCCCAACGTTCAGTCTCCAAAAGCTACAAAATAAAAGCTGAATTTGATTTAATTCCAAATATAAAAACAACATAAAAATGAAGGGAGAATGAAATCAGACCAGAACTTAATATGGGTTCAGTTTAAAAATCTCGTCTGGTCTCCCGGCCAATCAGAGCGTCCGCTGGCCAAGAAGGACCAGACCAGCCAATCACATCGTCGCTTTATCTAACGCAAGTTTCCGGCTCGAACGTCAACATGCAAGTCGTGACGCTAATAAAGAGTTACGCATACGTGTCTGAAACGGCAGTTAAAGGGAATTAAAACCCTATTTTTTTTTGCCACAGGACCTTTAATTTTTCATGTCTTTTTTAAAGAATGGCCCTTGCTGTTGATTGGCCGGTTCTGGTGACATCACAGCCAGGTGGATTTAATTAGAGGTCAGGTGCTTTTCGAGGGGAAGGTGTCACTCACGATGATATTACACTAACACAACTAACCCGAGGCAGACTTATAGAAATGTTAACCAATACTGACATTTTAGACTTTTATTTTGAAAGTAAAGTTTCTTTACTGTGGGAGAAATTATGACTCTCATTATGATATATCTAGATATTATGAAATTATAATAATGTCTAATTAAAAAGAAAATACAGTAAAACAACCAGTTGGCACCTTAATACAATAATATTAATATATGTGTCCGTCAGCTTTGATTGTTTCATGTTTTTTTTTTGTTTGTTTTTTAGATGATTTTAGAAAATTTGTCGAAGATTTTTTTGCCAACGTTTTTTTTTTTTTGAAACCTCCGAAAACAAAAAATAAAAATACGGAAGTTTAAAAGGGACAAAAGTTGTTTTGTTTGATGTTTCTGTTGTTTTATTAATAATAATGATAATAATAATGTAATGTGCATGTTGATGGAAGTGAGTGTGTAGATGTGTGTTTTTCAGTGACTTTGTAGATGTGTCTGTGCGTAGGTGTGTGCGTGTGGATGTGTGTGTGTGTGTGTGTGTGTGTGTGTGCGTGTGTAACATATCTGGCTCGTACCATGTGATCCTGTAACTATGACACCGGTGATCCAGCCGTTCTGATTGGCTCGTACAAATTGACCCGTGCTCAGCGGACATCAAACCATCTTTATTCAGCAGTTTTGGATCATTCTACACCCTAACTCCCCCGGGGGGGGTTCTCCCCCCCGGGAACGTTCCTGGTGGGTTCTCCTCCCCGGGAACGTTCCTGGTGGGTTCTCCTCCACGGGAACGTTCCAGAGACTTTATTTCTCCGGGTTTCAATCCACAAGAATTCAATTTCAGTAATCAATACAGGAAGTTAAGGGTCTTAAAGTGCTCATATTAAGCTTTCTGGCTTCTGTGTGTGTGTGTGTGTGTGTGTGTGTGTGTGTTGTGCACGTTTTAGGTTTACAAAGTGGAAAAGCCCAAAGCTCCCCCCCTCCCCCGGGGCGTACCATCTCCAACACAAAACACCGCTCCAAACTGTTCGGTTGTAGTCCAGCCTTTGTAATGCTCACCTAGCTGCTAGCATAGCACGCCGTCATGCTCCTGACTGGCTAGTAGTCCTTACCTAGGTACAAATATAGCAGAGAAGGAAGACGTCTCACTCTGGAGCTAAAACAGAGAGCTCAACACACAGGGGGAAAAGAGGAGCTGCAGCAATGTGCAAAACAACACAAATATGGTGTTTAAAAAAAAAATGAAAAAAATGTAACCTCAAAATACGAGCATGAAGCCGAAGAAGAGCAGAATATGAGCGCTTTAATACAGACATTGGTCCTTTAATGTTTGGAATAAAAGTCCGTTTTCGTGCAAGAAACCAAACCAAACGAGTTCAGCTCGTTGTTGGAAACCAACGATCAGATCTGATTGTTACCGATTCCTCGGGAAATCAGATGAAAACAAAACACCTCGTCAGAAAGAAAGAAACAAAGTCTCACGCAGACGACAAGCTACAGGGTTGTTGTTGTTGTCTTTTCTTCTTGTTGTATGTATATGTTGTAAACCACGTGGGATGAACCGACAGCAGCCCGGAGACGTCGGGTTGGTCAGAGAGGA
>NW_023269044.1:5110-5281 GCF_013103735.1 Etheostoma cragini
CGGGTGGAGGACGGCGGGTGGAGGACGAGGACGAAGAGGACGAGCAGCTGGAAACCGTCTCCGGGGTTTAGTCCGACTTCTTGTCGCTGGTCGCCTGCGGACAGAAAACACACAACGGTAACACACAGCGAGCACTTCCTGTGTCTGTCAGTCTGTGTGTGTGTGTGTGTG
>NW_023269045.1:0-1216 GCF_013103735.1 Etheostoma cragini
AGAAATATCACCTGTCACACGCAGAAATATCACACACTCAGAAATATCACCTGTCATTGTAACCCTGGTGCAGATGCCGACTCAGAATCACAAGTAAGTAGATTAGTGTTCCCAGGAGCAATATATAATAATATATACATAATAATATATATACACATATATATATAAAATAATATATATGATGTTATGACATTCATCACCATCAGGAAACAAACACAGACAAATCAAACAGGAGGGAAACCGCTGGAGAGAGAGAAATAAAGTAGGAAAAAAAATGAGATGGAAACTGCCCCCCCTTCACGCAAAAGAGAGAGCAACAACAACAATGAGATTAATAAATCCATATCTTAAAAAACGCCTCCATCCGAGCATGTGGACCCCCCCCCGTCCATAAAATGGAACTTTTCTTCATTTATCCTGGGGAGTTTCACTGAGAGGAATCAGCTGAAATGAATCAAGACAAAACATGGATTTCAAAATAAAACAGGAAGTCTGTGAAAACAAACAGATCAACCAACTCCAACAGGAAGTTACCGATTAACGGGCCGGTTCCAGAGGCCTGACACGCCGCAGGGTCCGCTACCACAGGACCCATGAAGAGGTTAATGAATAATAACGTGTTCAATGACCATGACACAGAAAGCTCGTCGGGGGTTTCCTGGTCCTGGTCCTGGGACCCGGAGGAGGACCATTGTCTCGATTCCTGATTCCCCGATCAATGATTAACATCACGGCCCCGTTAAGAAGCAGCGGCTCGCAGCAGGTCCTCTTACTTCCTCTCCGACATGTCGGCGTCTACACCGTCACCGGCACCGGCAGCACCAGTGGTGGGCAGCGGGTTCCTGGTCACCCATGTGGTCCCGGCACTTCAGGGTGCTGCGACGCATGACTCTGCAGAGAAGAAGAAGCATGGGGAGAAGCCGCTGGCCCTCAGGGTGAGAGATCATCTGGTTCTGGGTCCAAAGCAGGTAAGACATGACAATGCAGGACTGATGTGGTCTGGTCTCTGCAGACGGTGCAGATCGTGGTCGGCCTCGCCATCTTCCTCTATGAGTTTACCGTGACGACACAGGCTGGAATTCTGGGGACTTTGTGCGCTGTGTACATCTGGGCGCCGCTCGCTGTGAGTTATAAGACAAGACTTTGAGGGGTCGAGACTGAGACTTTGAGGGGTTGAGACAGACGTTGAGGGGTTGAGACTGAGGCTTTGAGGGGT
>NW_023269046.1:0-2318 GCF_013103735.1 Etheostoma cragini
CATCTGTCTTTGAGTAACCTGCCAATATAAATAAAATGTATTATTATTTAGCCTACTTTGCCTTAAAAGTGGGCATAGGGAATTAAAGTCCATTTCTAACCATGTAAACAACTGCTATAGTAGGGTTTAAATCAAACTCGTGACAAGAATAGTGAAAAATAATGCAAGTTAATAAAAATAAAGCAGAAAACATGCAGAAGACAACGGAACAACTTCAAAACGTTTATTTCGGATAAGAGCGGCAGCTGATTTAACACATGAGACTCCAGGATAAATTTTAGCTGGGCTGTAAGCCTGCTGCGGACCAGGCTAGCCGCAAAGAATAAATCTTGGGTTTGTGCAACCAAGTCAAAGCTAAATTCATCCAGGATAACTTGAATATCCCGGCTTGAATATCCTGGTTTCGTGCAACAGGCCCCAGGTCTAGATTGTACTCTGTGATGTTATTTACAGAAACCCAACAATTCCCACCAAGAGCAAGCACTAGGCAACAAAGACAAGAAAAAAACTTCCTTTAAGAGGCAGAAACTTCAAGCAGAACCATGGCTCAAGGTGGGCGGTCATCTGCCTCGACTGGGTGGGGGTGAGAGAATCATGAAAGGGAATATGGATACTCAGTGCTGATAGAGGGGCAAATAACCATCACTAGTAGTAAGGGAAAAGCAGAGGTTATGGCATAAACATTTGCCAAAGTGCACAGCACAGGGAATTTAACTCTTAAAGAAGAGAGTGGTAGAAAAGAAACAGTTGAAAAATATCAGTATGTGGATAGTGGAGGAGATGTATTGGATGTTAAGTAATTCAATAAGGAATTAAGGAAATGATGTAAGTTGTTTCCAGGGAAAGATAGAATTTGTTATTCCACGTTGGAGAACTTAAGTGATAAGGGAAAGTGATAAGGGAAAGATAGAGGAGATAGGAGCTCACTGTGTCAAAGGAAGTCGCCCAGCTGTCTAAAACTATTACTGCATAACTAAGAAACAAGGTAAAGATAGGAGCCTGGTCAGGCTGTACTGCCCTACCTCTCTCTAGTTTTATTATATTATTGATTATGTGATAGATAAATCTGACAACTATGACGAGAAGCAGGTGGGTCGGGTTAGGCGGACGCTGCGACTCCTCACTCCCTAACTATATTCGGCTCTGGCTCGACTGTTATTGTCTTCTCGGTTTACAGGTTTGAGTCTTACGCAGCTGGTGTCAGCTGTATTGTACATTTTGCAACCTCCACTGAAGGTAGATGATTCAGCTGTTGAACTGAATAAACCAATTCAAATATAGTGCATGCCTATAATCTGTTTTCTATACTCTAGGTTCACTGAGTCCCTTCAAACTCACTGCAGTGCTTCAAACACCAGTGCCCACTACCATACCCATCCCAAGACCTGTTTCAATGCAACCTGCTAACTGGCCTCCTGTTATGTACATCCAAGTATCCATCATGAGTCGGAAGAGCTCTACAATCCAAAGTACAGTACATGCTACCATATTTTAAGACTTAATGTTTTAATTGTAATCAATAAATTGCTCTTAAAATAATGCATTGCTTGACTTGAACCAACTCTGCATGAAGGACAAACCCACTTGTTCTAGGTTGAGTAGCTGATATCTAGAGAAGATGAGTGTTTTGGGTCCGATACAGCAGCTCTCATGATGCTCAAAAAACAGTACCCATTGCTACAGTGCTTCCACATAAATGTTCTGTCTCAGGTCTCGGCCTGCCTTCCTAAAAATTCCAGTCAGCTGATTGGTCAGCTGGCCCACTCTGTTGTGATTGGTCAAACAAATTTAAACAAGCCACTGGGTTGGCTGTGCATGTTCAGGCAGCACCTATGGGAGGCACAAATTATTTAAATTTTTTAATTTTATTTATTTATTTTGTTTATTATCTAGAATCAAGTAAGCAATACTAGCACATCAAGTGTACAAACTAATGACGATAACAAATAAATAATGATGAAAAACTACATACAGCACGTGACGATACAAACGAGAAATAATATTACAAACAAAACAAAAGATACAAGACAAAGACAAAAATGTACAGTTAGAGATCCTATCCACAATTTTGAAATCTTTTAGAGGTATGATAACCAAGCTAGTAATATCTTTATAGAACATACTGGCAATGTCTACAAAATTGTTACCGAAGCCAAACGTTTTAAAGGCCTGTAAAAGATATTTGTGCTCAATTCTGTCAAAGGCCTTATGAAAGTGGCCTTATAAAAGTCTACAAACAAAATAAGTGCCTCAGACTTAACTGAATTTGCATTATCCAACAAATCTAATATGTCAATTTTTCATGAATCTTGTTTGAG
>NW_023269047.1:0-1049 GCF_013103735.1 Etheostoma cragini
TTATTTACATGGAGTCTGGTGGAGATATGCTGCTCTATACACACTAAAAGTAGTGATTATTTACATGGAGTCTGGTTCCTAGTGAGGTCACTTCCTGTGTCCCTGCAGGCTCTCCTGGCGTCTGAGTTCCCGCGCTGCGCTGTGGTGATGTCATCCGGCGCCGTCCTCAACTCTGGGCTGGGAGCCGAGATCGGTGAGACGCTGACACGGTACATCTCAAAAATGGAAAAACATTTTAATTACCAATTATTATAATAAAAAAATTGTATTGTTACAGAATAATAATGTTATTCTGTTATTAATAATGTTATTTAAGAAGTATGGGAAAAAATAATATATAATACATACAGTATATTAACATTAATTATATATATATATATATATATACAAATAATATATATTAATACAAAATTGTGAAATATATAATTTTAGGTAAATTAAAAAATTCAATAAAAGAAATTAAATTTCAGTTGTATTTAAATAAAGTATGAATTATAATGTAACTGTATTTTTTTAAACATTTAAACTTGAAATAAAAATTATTCATTCACTTAAACTGCAAAACATAATTTAAAAAAAACAGGAATCAATTAAAAAGACGTGAAATGTTTAAAAAAAATCATGACATATTTTCAACTTTGGTATTATTATTATTATTATTATTAATATTATTTTTTATTAATATTATTTTTTATTTAACTAAATTCTGATATAAAATAAACGTGGAAGCTTTTTAGAAACATTAGTTGTAGTTTGCGTCTCCGACCACCAGAGGGAGCCACTGACCTTCTGTTCCTCTCCTGTTGGACTCAGATTCCCATGATGCAGTTCTGCGCTTCAACGCGGCGCCGACTAGCGGCTTCGAGAGAGACGTGGGCAGCAAGACCACGATCCGGATCATCAACTCACAGGTACATGCTCCGCCCACTTTAAATTAGTCAATAGACAGGCTCCGCCCACTTTAAATTAGTCAATAGACCGGCTCCGCCCACTCAATATTAATATGGGACTGACTGGAGTGTAATGGGGGGGGGGGGCCCTGAACAGTT
>NW_023269048.1:0-1129 GCF_013103735.1 Etheostoma cragini
TTCCAACCAGACCAGAGTGGTGATTGTTGGAACAGTGGAAAGATGAACCAAGACAGCTTTTGGTAGTTTTATTTAGTTGTCATCCACTTTGAATGAAGTGTGTTCTATGATGATAAAATTAGTGATTATTTACATGGAGTCTGGTACAGATATGTTGCTCTATACACGCACAGGTAAAGACTGTGTCTGATGACAGGGTACTGGTCTTGAGTCCCACTGTACCGTGAGCCCATTAGTCTTCTGGCATGCCTCTTGTTATTTGGCGACGGCTGGTTGTTTTCAGCAGTAAGCATGGATTGTCAGAACAGGTGCTTCCTGCTGGCTCCTGGCCATCAAAAGAGCCCAGAATGGGTTGAGAAGTGTGTGAGCAGATGTCCCATATTTCAAGATATCTGAATCAAATTAACTCAACACTCACTGACTGTAGGGTCTTTGGAGTGTTCACTGCTGTAGTTAGTTAATACTGCAGCAGGTTAGACGTGTACAATTGTAGAATCTCTTTAATATCCAAGCAGAGTTAGGTTTGTAACTGACACGTTGATGTTCAATTTAAAAAAAAAAAAAAAAAGTTTGAGAAGTGCCAAAAAGTTAAACAATACAGCACTAAAAATAAAATAAAAAAAAATAGCATGTTGCAACTGTCATGTTTTGACCAAAATTTTAGGCAGTCTGTTATTCATTATCTTGAAAAGTAGTTTAGTATAGCTGCTGGAAAGGAGAATGACGCAATGTCTCCAACGTCTGACTCCGCCCCTCATTGGTTACACTGTCTGACTCCGCCCCCCAATGGTGACACCGTCTGACTCCGCCCCCCAATTGTTTCACCGTCTGACTCCGCCCCTCAGTGGTTACACTGTCTGACTCCACCCCCAGTGGTCACACTGTCTGACTCCGCCCCTCAGTGGTTACACTGTCTGACTCCGGCCCTCAGTGGTTACACTGTCTGACTTTGCCCCCCAATGGTGACACCGTCTGACTCCGCCCCTCAGTGGTTACACTGTCTGACTCCGCCCCTCAGTGGTTACACTGTCTGACTCCGCCCCTCAGTGGTTACACTGTCTGACTCCACCCCTCAGTGGTTACACTGTCTGACTCCGCCCCACAATGGTTACACCGTCTGACTCCGCCC
>NW_023269049.1:1516-3676 GCF_013103735.1 Etheostoma cragini
TGTGTGTGTGTGTTTGTGTGTGTGTGTGTGTGTGTGTGTGTGTGTGTGTGTGTGTGTGTGTGACAGAAGAAGGAAGTAGCTGCACCTTCATAAAAATGAAGGCTGAAATACATTAACTCTCCACCTGGAAGATCGCCGTATAGGTATAATAAATAATTGTTAAATGTACCACACACACACACACACACGCACAGACACACACACACACAGTCTCACCGCTCGTGGAGAGACAGCGTGGAGCTGCTCCTCAGATAGAAACAGGCTGGTTCTGTCTCCATGGCAACAAGTTGATGGATGAGGAGACACTGTTACACCTGCTCCACCTGCTAATTAACGGACCTGCTCCACCTGCTGATTAACGGACCTGCTCCACCTGCTGATTAACATCCACCTGCTGATTAACGGACCTGCTCCACCTGCTGATTAACGGACCTGCTCCACCTGCTGATTAACAAAGACGGACGCTTGTTAAATCACTGATACACCTGTATGTATCTAATATCTCGATATTAACAACTAATAAAATATAACAAAAAGGGCTTCAATGTGCTTCAGATTACAGCCGAATTTGAGAGAATTTCCCAAGGATTCACGGGTCTAATCTTTGGTCCGAAAGGGTTTTAATTTCGCTGATAAACTATAAAAAATATTACGTTTCATTTTTTTTAAACTACGGTTTCGCCGCCATTATCCCTCTTGTAGCATTAAAACAGTACCAACAAGAACAGGTGGGTGTGTTGGGACATCAGCCGAATTTAAGGGGAGAACACAAGGATTGAAGGGTTTTTAACTTTTATCTGTAAAGTGATTAATATCGCGGATAAACTATGAAATATATTACGTTTCGCCGATTTTACAATGGACTCACCGCCATTCTCTCTCCGTGCAAGAGTAGCATTACAACCTCATGGGACGTACGTTTTAAACACGTGCAACTCTTCTTTTTGATTAAATAATCTAATTTAGAGTATGAATTAAGTGTGAATAATTAATTAGTTTCTTTACCTTTGAGGTGGTTGGATTTAATCGATAAGAAGAAGCCTTTTCACTCGTTATTCAACGTCGCTGTCCGAGTTTACACTGTGAGTTATTACTGCTAATTATTTTACAGGGTGTGTTATCAGCCGAATTTGAGGTAAGAACACGAGGATTTACGGGTCTTTAACTTTTAACTGTAAAGAGTTTTAATGTCGCTGATTAACTGTGAAACATTACGTTTCGCCGGTTTTAAATCCGCCGCCATTTTCCCTCTCGGTACGAAAGTAGCATCGCCGTTAGCTTAAATACTTTCTCTATGGCTTTGTGATATATTTTAGGGTAATTGTTGGTGAAGGAAGCGGTGAATATTTACCTTTTATCCTCTCAGTGATCGTCTTGTTATCGGCGTGTTTTAACGCCGTCAGTCCTGCATTAAAGACACCAGGGAAGCGTCAACAAGCTCAGAGTTTAACCGCTAACGAGTGCCACGCTCTAAGCTAAAGTTATAGCTAGCTAGCTAGCTAGCATCCGCTCCGGTGTTGCGTCAAGTTCGGCATCCCTGCCGAGAGTTGCCTCCACAAGAGGAATTATGATTTTTAAGACATAATACTGATACAAAATCTTCCTAAACTTATTTGTCTTGTTTATCAATAACTATAAATAATCTGAAGTCTTTGATTTTAGGAGGTTTAGAGGCAGAAAGGGTTTGTTGCTGCCCGAGTGCGAGTGGGTGCAAAACTCTGCTTAACACCTCGTCAGGGAAATTAGCATCGTCGGTCCTTACCTGTCGCTGTTTCTCCGGTTTGCGAGACTTCTACAACAGTTCAGACTGAAACACAAAGTAAATTCTGTTGTCAGATTCACTGTTACGTCAGACCACGGGTGTATTAAGACGGACAACCCAGCTAACATAAGCTAACAGCAGCTAACAGCAAGTTCAGCTTTAGCTTCTTTTAGCATCTTTAAAGTCACTACAGGTGAATGAGGAAAATATTTGGACCCAAATTTGACATTTTTGTCCCTTTTTCAGACTTTTGTTTTCAGTTTTCGCTATAACCACGTTACTACTTATACACTACTTTTTGGAATTCATGACCAATAACCCTAAATAATCACTACTTTTAGCGTGTATAGAGCAGCATATCTCCACCAGACTCCATGTAAATAATCACTACTTTTAGC
>NW_023269049.1:3776-7998 GCF_013103735.1 Etheostoma cragini
ACTGTAGAGTATTTCTACAGTGTAGTATTAGTACTTTAACTGTAACGGAGTACTTCTACAGTGTGGTATTAGTACTTTAACTGTAACGGAGTACTTCTACAGTGTGGTATTAGTACTTTTACTGTAACAGAGTATTTCTACAGTGTGGTATTAGTACTTTTACTGTAAGAGTATTTCTACAGTGTAGTATTAGTACTTTAACTGTAACGGAGTACTTCTACAGTGTGGAATTAGTACTTTTACTGCAGTAATCTGAATACTTCTTCCACCGCTGCATGTTCTTTCTGCTCTTATTTTTGAAATGAGTCAAGTCGGCTGACTTCCTGTTATGTCTGTCTGTCTGGTTAGCGTGTGTGTCTGTGTGTGTGTGTGTGTCTGTCTGTCTGTGTGTCTGTGTGTGTGTGTGTCTGTGTGTCTGTGTGTGTGTATCTGTGTGTCTGTCTGTGTATCTGTGTGTCTGTGTGTGTGTGTATCTGTGTGTCTGTGTGTGTGTGTGTGTCTGTCTGTCTGTGTGTCTGTGTGTCTGTGTGTGTGTATCTGTGTGTGTGTGTGTCTGTCTGTGTGTGTATCTGTGTGTGTGTGTGTGTCTGTGTGTGTGTGTGTGTGTGTCTGTGTCTGTCTGTCTGTGTGTGTGTGTGTGTGTGTCTGTGTGTGTGTGTGTCTGTGTGTATCTGTGTGTCTGTCTGTGTGTGTGTGTGTGTGTATCTGTGTGTCTGTGTGTGTGTGTGTATCTGTGTGTGTGTGTCTGTGTGTATCTGTGTGTCTGTGTGTGTGTGTGTGTCTGTCTGTCTGTCTGTCTGTCTGTGTGTGTGTCTGTGTGTATCTGTGTGTCTGTGTGTGTCTGTGTGTGTGTTTAATTTTTTTTCAGATTTCCTGCCAATCAATGAAAGAAATGAATCGGTGAGATTAGCCAATCAGACTGATCTGTTTCATAACTTTTATACTGAAAGGGTCTGTAACCGAAACATGTGTTGTTTTTTCAAAATAAAACATTTCTGAAAAAAAAATCATGTTTTTATTTTTATTTAATGAATTTCAGCCCAGTTATTAAAAGTGAAATATTTTATTTTTGAAGTAATTTTAAAATTATTCACATCAGATTTATTATCAAAATATTATTTTATTAATAAAAAAAAAGCCAAATAGTAAAGATAATAGTTATACATTTATTTACAGGTTGTTGTTGTTTTATTTAAAGACACTAAAATAATTTTCATTTTTAATCACAACTCAGAACACATCTGTGTAAAACTGCTGTTGTTCTAGTATAGTATTTTAGTTGTTTTTAAATAACTTGTGTATGTTTACTGTATACGGCGTCCTTTAGTGCCTTTAAATAAAATGGATTATTATTATTATTATTATTATTAACAACAATTCAATCATCAACCCGTCAGTAAAGTTGTAATTAATTATCACACTAACTAATAAACAGCAAAAACACACCAATAACGACAGCAGAAGCCGAGTTAGTGAGATAATTATATAATTTAATTAACATTTATTTGCAGGTTGTTGTTGTTTCTGATGGAAGTTAACTGTGAGATCTGGCGCCAACTGGGACAAAGAGTGGGCGTGCGGGAGGTTTAAATGTTTCATATTCGCCTTTTCATTGGTCACTATAAAGTCACGCCTTCGGAGTTCCAGCCAATCGGAGAGAAGGGTCTTGGATAATGAGGGTTAGGGGGAGGGACTCGGGGAGAGGATGGCGATTGGACCAATAGGATGATCTTAAAAAAAGAAAACTGCGTGTAGGGGGCGTGGCTTCTCTACGGAGGGTCGCGCGGGAGCGAACATGGAGGATTAGTTATCGCCTAACATCTCCGGGAGGAAGAAGACGCCGAGGACAGTTTCCCTTTGTTTCGTGAGTGTTTTGTGTTCCGCTCCAACATGGACATGAAGAAGAGGATCAGCCTGGAGCTGAGGAGCAGGAACCCCGCCGAGGTGAGGAACTACAACACTTGAATTAATAAATTTAGCGCGAGCCGCCGGCGGAGCGTCGGATGTTCTTCCGACATTTTGACCCAGAAAACAACTTCTTCACCGCGGCTCCAACATGGAGGAACCGTCCCCGGAGCAACCCGCCGGGGGCAGCCTCTCTCTCGCGCTCCCCCCGCTCGTGTGTGAGTGGTGTGTGTGTGTGTGTATGTGTGTGTATGTGTGTGTGGGGGGGGGGTCCCCCCGGAGCCTCGACTCCCTCCTAACGGCTAACCCGAGGAGCGCGAGCGCCAGCCGTTGAGGCTAAAAGGGATACAGCTACGGCCGGAAGTTACGCAAAAGCTAGGCTAACATTTTAATAATTTAACCCAGGAAACGAGTGTTTGTTGCTCGGGTGTGTTCCAGTACGATCCGTGATATTTTCTGAACTTAACGAATCGTTTCTGCGCGGACTTCTGTCGCCGTAACGTTAGCTAGCTGTATCGCAGCTAACGTTAGCCTCGTCAGCTAGCGCGAGCGCCCAGTCCTCTTCATGGTGGTTGGGATGAGTTGTCGGGGGCTGGGCGCTAAATCTCGGTAGTAAAGAACCACCCCCCCCCTCGTCTGTTTGGGTCTTTGGTGTTCGTTGTCACTACCCTATGTGAGTCGAGTGCACATTTGAGTTCCGCATGCTCAGATGTTAACGGTTTACGGCAGGACGCGTCACACCTATAGACAGTGAAATAAATGGACCGACAGATCACGTTGTTTTGGATGGAGTGTCACTGCCCGATGTGAGTCGAGTGAAGCTGTAAGATGCGCATGCGTCACTTTGGAACAGGTAGCCTACAAGCTGCTTACTAGAGACTTCTGTAATGTCAACATAGAAAAATTGACCTACTTAAAGAAGTTAATTCACTGCTAGCTTAGCTACAAGTTAGCACCAAACACAACAAAGGCTGTTAGTTGAATGGTGTTTGGAGCTAACGTTAGCATCAATCAACCATAGATAGCTACGACGTTTCTGAAATGATTCCCATCTTCTGTTATTGTTTGTAATTAGAAATGAGATTTCAGTATGACAGTGATGCCATAAAGCGTTTAAATCTGAGCATGAGACTCACATCTGGTTGCGCGTGCTCAGATTTAAACGGTTTACGACATATCTGTCATGCTTTAAATGAAATAATAAAGTTGTCATTACAAACAACAGAGCATGGGAATCATCTCAGACACGAGGCTAGGATCTGTATCCATGGCTGGTTGATTGCTAATGTGTGTTTTTGGTCTGTTTTGATAAAAGCTACCAGGAGAACTTGTGTGATGTCGGCTTGTTTATTGTTTTGTAGTTCCTTCTCTTTTCTAACTCAATCATTAGGTTATATTTCCTATAAATGAGGATTATTGGCCATAAACGTAATGACTCACCCATACATCTAATACCACCAGAGTCCGGTCTAGACCTGCTCTTTATGGGCAGCGCTGTGAGAAGGCTGCTGCTGTTGTGACTATGCTATATGAGTAAAATGTAATGTAATGTTCCCTGTTGTTGTGATTATGCTATATGAGTAAAATGTAATGTAATGTTCCCTGTTGTTGTGATTATGCTATATGAGTGTAATGTAATGTTCCCTGTTGTTGTGATTATGCTATATGAGTAAAATGTAATGTAATGTTCCCTGTTGTTGTGATTATGCTATATGAGTGTAATGTTCCCTGTTGTTGTGATTATGCTGTATGAGTGTAATGTAATGTTCCCTGTTGTTGTGATTATGCTATATGAGTGTAATGTAATGTTCCCTGTTGTTGTGATTATGCTATATGAGTGTAATGTAATGTTCCCTGTTGTTGTGATTATGCTGTATGAGTGTAATGTAATGTTCCCTGTTGTTGTGATTATGCTGTATGAGTGTAATGTAATGTTCCCTGTTGTTGTGGAGGTGGTGGAGCTGGTGGTGGATAACTGTCGCTCCAGTGACGGGGAAGTGGAAGGTCTGACGGAGGAGTACACGGCGCTGGAGATCCTCAGCATGGTGAACATCGGCCTCACGTCGCTCTCCAAACTGCCCTCGCTGCCCAAGCTGCGCAAGGTCAGTCGAGCACTTCCTGTTCCCACAATGCATCACTGCTAGTCCACACATTGGTCATGATCAATATCTTAGCGCCATGTTGCTACGGTTCCCTTATTGAACGTTGTCTCTTCTAAGGTGACATGCACTACCTGTACCCTCGGTAACATGCCCTACCTGTAGCCTCGGTAACATGCCCTACCTGTAGCCTCGGTAACATGCCCTACCTGTAGCCT
>NW_023269049.1:8098-10403 GCF_013103735.1 Etheostoma cragini
TAAGGACACACTACACACTAAGGACACACTGCACACTAAGGACACACTAAGGACACACTGCACACTAAGGACACACTAAGGACACACTGTAACTCTAAACATTAGGTTTTGAGTTCCAGAACATGACCTCTGACCTCTTCCTGTGTCTCCTCCCACAGGCCCCTGACATCACTTCCTGTCTCAGGTTACCCTCCAGCTTCTGACATCACTTCCTGTCTCACATTAACCTCCAGTATTTCACGGATCTGTGATCAGTTTGTAATAAACGGGTTGACACAGCCAGTCTGAGACGTAATTGGTTCATACACATCACCTGACTGCTGCTCTGAGACCTCATTGGTTCATACACATCACCTGGTTATTACACATGGTTCATTTTAGAAAGAAATTATTAATTTTAACCTCAAACTCAATGTTTTAGCTGTAGATTTGGTTATTGAAAATCCAATATCGATATATATTTAAAGAGAAACAGACTCTGCTGGTGACATTTTATTAAAATATATATTTTTAATTTAACATAATTAGACCCAGAAACACTCAGGCGGTCCAACAGAAACATTCAGGTACAACTCGGAAAAATAAAACCTAAAAAAAATAAAACCAATGAAACTGTTCAACCTGGACTCTATGTCCCATGATGCATTGGTGTCTGAGTATCTGATGGAACTACAGTCTCTGAAACTGGTCCAGTATTTATCAGTCCGCGTCCACTAAAAGTTGTGTTGTTCCTGCTGACTCAGATTATTATTCTAAGTGTGTGACAACATTATGGGATGGATCCCTACAGAGATAGACCTTTTAGTTAAAGAGGAAGATCCTTTTAGTTTAACATGAAACAGAAATCACCATCACCAAACCCACCAGACTCCATGTAGATAATCACTACTTTTAGCATGTATAGAGCAGCATATCTCCACCAGACTCCATGTAAATAATCACTACTTTTAGCATGTAAAGAGCAGCATATCTCCACCAGACTCCATGTAAATAATCACTACTTTTAGCGTGTATAGAACAGCATATCTCCACCAGACTCCATGTAAATAATCACTACTTTTATCATCGTAAAACCCACTTGATTCAAAGTTGTGAGAAACTACATAAAACGGTAAAAGTAAAAGCCATTTTACAACTGCTCCAACAATTATTTACCTGGAGTCTGGTGGAGATATGCTGCTCTATACACGCTAAAAGTAGTGATTATTTACATGGAGTCTGGTGGAGATATGCTGCTCTATACACGCTAAAAGTAGTGATTATTTACATGGAGTCTGGTGGAGATATGCTGCTCTATACACGCTAAAAGTAGTGATTATTTACATGGAGTCTGGTGGAGATATGCTGCTCTATACACGCTAAAAGTAGTGATTATTTACATGGAGTCTGGTGGAGATATGCTGCTCTATACACGCTAAAAGTAGTGATTATTTACATGGAGTCTGGTGGGTTTGGTGATGGTGATTTCTGTTTCATGTTAAACTAAAAGGATCTTCCTCTTTAATAAAAGGTCTATCTCTGTAGGGATCCATCCCATAATGTAGTCACACAGTTAGAATAATAATCTGAGTCAGTCAGCAGCAACAACACAACTTTTAGTGGACGGTGACTGATAAATACTGGACCAGTTTCAGAGACTGTAGTTCCATCAGAAACTTGGACACCAATGCATTATGGGACATAGAGTCCAGGTTATAAGGAACCAAAGTTAACCTTTAACTAGTACTTTGTGTCTTAACTTAACTGTCGTGGCTGTACAACGCTCACTTTTTCTCGGCTAAACTCAACGACCGCCATCTCCCGGAGCTCGTAACTCCCCGAGAGACCAAACTAAAGTCAACCATCTACTTATCCAACCCAACGTTAACGCTGGTAGTCCCAGGGCGTCTGCCCGGCCATCGACATGTACTCGTCCAGCTGAGCGTCCAGACGGCTCCGGGACATCGACATGTAGTCCTCCAGCTGTTTGTCCAATCGGCTCCGAGACAGAGACATGTAGTCGTCCAACTGTGCGTCCAGCTGCTTCCTGGTTGGTACTTGGCCTTTGCTCCGGCCCCGCCCCCTGGAGGCTGTGGCCCCGCCCCTCTGAAGGTTTGTATGTCCTGCAGAAGAAACATCATCCAACTGTATCAAACTTTAAAACTGATTTTGTCATTTTCACCCTGGACCCCATTTCTCCATGTTTTGGTGTCTAAGTGACCGATGGGAACAACAATCTATGAAATTGGTTCCACCAGACTCCATGTAAATAATCACTACTTTTAGCATGTATAGAGCAGCATATCTCCACCAGACTCCATGTAAA
>NW_023269049.1:10503-12612 GCF_013103735.1 Etheostoma cragini
ATATATATATATATATATATATATATATACTACAGTATAACTGCGTATTAACTCCACCTGTACTTCACCAACAGTTGCACCTTCAGTTCAAGTTTTTATCATTTATATCATAATAACCAGCGCTCTTATTGTGAAAACCGGAAGTGTAGTGTGAAGCATCTAACGGAGGAGTCAGCATCCGATGTTGCCTTCAAAATAAAGGCTTTAAAACTAATCCTAAAGGCTTTTGTTCCTCGAGCGCCGGTTTAACGGGATGAACATAGCGTCACGAGCCGCCGGGCTCGGTTACCGGACTCACCCGTTTCCCGGAGTTCTTCTTCATGACGTCGGTGACGGGAAACGTTACGTCCCCACTTTCACGCTAACTCCGTTACGTGCCCGCGCAGAGCCACAGAAGAAGAGAAGAAGCGGGTTAAAGCCCCGTAAAGTCCCGCAGGGAGGACCGGAGCCTCCGTCGGCCGTCGGTCGGCCGTTAGACAGCCGTTAGACAGCCGTTGGTCGGCCGTTAGACAGCCGTTGGTCAGCCGTTGGTCCCGCGGTGTCTCGGTGCTGCTGCGGCCGGGCTCTGCTGCACTCTGACCGGCCAGCAGCCTCTGCGAGGCGGTGTCCGGTTACTCCTCCTCCCCCCGGACTCCCCGCTGGCTCAGAGGCTCCTCGGCAGCCCCACAGCGCCCCCTGCCGCCGGACACCGGACACCGGGCACCGGACACCGGCCGGAGACCCCCCCCCAACAATATCAAAACTGTCAGATCAACACGATGAAAGGTCATAACTCCACATTGTAAAAAGAGACAGAAAAGGTTGAAAAAGACACAAAAACTCAGAAAAATAGGACAAAATCGCTTAGAAAAGAATCAATAATGTCGACATTTAAAAAAAAAAAAACAGCACAAACTCTTAAAAAGCAACAACAAGTCAAAATAAATAGCAAAAAAGCAACAAAAACAACTAAATCATTGAAAAGCAACAGAAATGCTATATAAAAAAATATAAATGCTGCTCTATACACGCTAAAAGTAGTGATTATTTACATGGAGTCTGGTGGAGATATGCTGCTCTATACACACTAAAAGTAGTGATTATTTACATGGAGTCTGGTGGAGATATGCTGCTCTATACATGCTAAAAGTAATGATTATTTACATGGAGTCTGGTGGGAGTGTTAATGGGGATTTCAGGGCTGTTTTCGATACTTATGACATCCTTAAAATACAACAGAAACAATGAGGCTTTACGTTGGAAGTCTGGATGTGGTCTGTGATCCTCGTCTCACATCTGGATCAGTGTAATAATCCGGTCTGCGTGTTGACAGATGTTTACATGCCGATCTGATCTGGAGTCAGTGTCATCTAACTGGGTCAGACTGGGAGACGGAGGCTGATCTGCAGATTATCTGCTGACTCGCTGCTTTAAACGCACAACAACAACACTGCTGCTCTCATTAAGGATCCATGCTACTGGTAAATAACCCAGCGGGGTCGTCTGGCTGCTCTAATAATAATAATAATAATAATAATAATAATAATGATAATGATAATGATAATAATAACCAATTACAGCTTCTTTACTCTGTATCCAGGGAGGTCATGCCATCACAGGGCAGCACCTGAAAAAACTAATAAAATGTTATATATATTTATAGATATACAGTAAATATGTAGATGAAGTCGCTTTTAATGAAGCATAAATCAAATCTTTTATTCAAGAAAAATACAAACACGTCAACTTAGATTTTATTTGTTTGATTAAAACTCACAAAGACGAAGATGTTTCAGCTTTTAATCAAAACTCAGCTTTCATATTCATAGAGCCAACACCCCGAAATATACACGAGTCATAGGGGAAAACTGGGGAAAGTAAGAGAGAAGATTACAATATAATCAATGAAAACATGAAAGAAATAAACAAACGAGATGAACAACGGAAAGTTAACGGCAGAGGTCAGAGGTCAGCATGTGTCCTTTAATCCGACCAATCGGGCGCTCTCCTCCCACAGCCTCCTCGCCACCAAGTCATCCCGCCCCTCTGGAGCCACTTCCTGCTCTGCACAATCACTGAACACACACACACACACACACACACACACACACACACACAGAGACACACACA
>NW_023269049.1:14123-25164 GCF_013103735.1 Etheostoma cragini
GTGTGTGTGTGTGTGTGTGTGTGTGTGTGTGTGTAACTGGGAGTACAATGATCTCCAGGTCAGTTCCCCGGTAGAAGGTTGTGAGAACCTGAGTTACGGGTTACCTGAACGAATCGTTAGAAACAGTCTTAGTAATGAAGTGAACGTCTGAGAGATAACGAGCTTTCTGTAGATCTGGGTGATCAGAGACGGTTTGGAACAAAGAAGAAACTGTCGAGGTCAAAAACATCGAAAGTCAGTTCAGTGTTTTTCAGAGAAGTGTATTAAAAAACTTATTGGTCAACTGTTTCAGTTCCTGTTTCTCAGAACAAGACGTTTCACTTTTCTGTTTCTGTCGAGTCAGCAGCACAGAGGTATATTTAGACTCTGCATGTTCAGCTCGGAGACTTCAATCTATTATCGTTATCTTTACTCATTTAACCTAACTTTGAGTTAGTGTTCAGTGTGTTTGTTGCATACTAAAGCATCAATGCAACACACTAAAATCTAAACTTTACAAAGTGTGAAGAAGAAGAGGATGAAGAAGAAGAGGATGAAGAGCATAACTCGGACACGATGCGAATCTGAAGAATGTTCAGACACCAAAATCATTTTTGTGTTCTATATCCTCTGAGAAAGAGGTCGTCAACCAGCAGCAGAATATCATCTCCATATACGTTGTCCTAATTTAATTTACTGACGGCCAAAGATGAAGTCAATGTTAATGTGTTGATGTTTACACAGAGACACACACACACACAGTTTGTTGAAAGTGAATCTACAGTTTTGAGAGGTGTCGAGCTCTTGCTGCGGCATCGTTTGATTGCACTTGTTGTCAAACTGCATATTTTCAGATCTACGAATATTATGTATCTGGAAGCTCTTCGCTGTCTGACAGCAAGGTATGGACCTGAAAATATTCATGTCTCATTAACCTTCATGTCGTCCTCTGGTCAAATTTGACCCGTTTTTTTAAATCACACGTTGCCATTTATTAATTTATTTTACACTTCACTCTCCATTGCTTTGTGTAGAATAATGTTTACTTAAATTGTATATGTATGGGTTTTGGTTTCTTCCCGTCTCCAAACGTTTTTCTGGGTCCAAATTAAAAATTTAAACTTTTATTGTAACTTTTTCACACTTTTGTCACATTTTTCTGATGTTTATGTTCATTTGTTTCAGGGCTTTGATGTTTTGAAGCTTGTTCTGATGTGTTTGTCCCTTTTTTCAACAATCTTTTATCCATTATTTTCTTTAAATGCTATAAAACAGGAGGGTTAAATACATCATCTGTGGACATTCAGACATCACTATTATGTTATGTTATGTTAGTGACTATTATTGCCCGTACTTATTATTATTCCGCCTGTTTTTTGATCCAATACTGGTCCCGGAGCGTTGCCAACACGCGCACACACAACACATCGAAACGTGCGTAATGATCGGGACTGGTGTCCTATGACTTTTTGAAGAGATTTGCTGTGCGGTTTTCACAAAATCATTGGTGGAATGTTGAGAGACAGAGTGAAGGACGGGACGTGACGGGGGGGCTGCACAGTAACATTTTCTGACATTTTTTCAAGTAAATTGCTCTCTCTCCAGTTTTCACTCTTCATACATCATTGTTGGTCAAAACGTAGGACATTTTGTGTCAATTGCAGACATGTAAACCATGGAGTCCATCGTACGTAAATCTTTGGCTCCGGTCATACCAACTGCCGATGTAAACTATTTATTATGTTTCTACATTAAAGTATGGCGATACAGCACGGTCCCAAAAAGGGGGCGTTTTGACCAATGTTGAGCGATTTTCCCCTCCATATGCTCCTCTCTAACTCTCACCATCCACCACATACACACACATTGGAAAATCTGAGCCGGTCTGAAAAGGAGACAATACGTAAACTGGGATTTGGGAGAAACCGTGCTTGATATCTGAACGCCCATTCAGCCCAATAAACACCAAAGTCTTGTCTTCAGTTTAAACTTTTAATCATGTTTCTACGTTAAAGTAGGGCGATACAGCACGGTCCCAAAAAGGGGGGGTTGGAGCGATGTTGAGCAATTTTCCAAAGATTTCCCATTCAAGTCAATGAGAAATATTTCGCCAATTTTGTGAAAACCGCACAACTAATCTCTTTTAAAAATCATAGCACACCATTCCCGATCATTACACACGTTTTGATATATTTTGTGTGCGCGTGTTGCCAACGCTCCGGGACTAGTAGCGGGACAAAAATGTGGTGGAAGATGGAGAATAAGTATGGGCAATAATAGTCATTGCACCGATTGCTGCTGTTGCAGCACATCGGCACACTGAACTACTCTCACCTTACCGGCTCCATTTTCTCTTTAATACTTTTGTAATTTTGTATTTTTTTCTCATTATAGTTTTATTTAACTATTACGTAAGTTTTTAGTCTTTATTCAGTGTGCTGATGTGCAGCAATTGGCACAATAACCAGTGTTTCTCATACTTATTTGTTATTCTCCATCTTCTGCCACATTTCTGTCCTGCTACTAGTCCCGGAGCGTTGCCAACACGCGCACAAACAAGACATCAAAACGTGTGTAATGATGAGGAATGGTGGGCTATGACTTTTCTAAGAGATTTGCTGCACGGTTTTCACAAAATAGGAGTTAATGATAGTTAATAATAGTAAATGATTTTAACTATGGTAACGATGGCCTTTACTCAACCATTGTCGAATCACTTTAGCAACTCGTACTGCCACAGGAGAAGGAGAAGAAAAGGAGAGGACAAGAAGAGGAGAGAAATAAAGGAAAGAAGATGAAGAAAGGAGAAGAGGTGTTATTGGTCGGCATGATGTCTTGATGGACTAACTGACCAAATGACTGACTCCTAACTAACTTCAGGCCTCAAAACCAACAGCTGTTTTCACAAAGATGAGACATGAAGAGAGGAGGAGGAGAGGAAGAAAGGAGAAGAAGTGTTATCTGTCAGCCAACATGACATCACGCTGGACCATACTCACCAGAAACCATGTAAATAAACAGTAATTTTAGCATTGTAAATCACACCTTTCATTCAAAGTCGACAGGAACCAAATAAAACTATGAAAAGCTGTTTTTGGTCTTCACTACACTTTTCCAACCATGAAAAACTCTAGTGTTGGTTGAAATAAACACATACTTTACTAATTTACATGTGAAAATATGTTGGCTCTATACATGCTAAAAGTACTATTTTTTAAATGGACTCTGGTTGGTTCAGCGTAGCTACGTCACAGCTGTTTCTGGGAAACAGAAAGGCCTTAAATAGGAGTCTATCTCTGAAGGGTAAAGACATGTCAACTTTACCTTTAGTTAATTATTAGGATGTCCATCAAGTAGTAGGCACACTGGTAAAATTTCTGCAGATTTTCAAGTCTCTACTTGTGGCTGTTTTTGTGCTGCATTTTTCTCTTCAGAAGCAATAAAAAGCCATTTTTTTCTCAACTGTTGACAGCAACATCAGGGAAAGTTTCACTAGATCCAGGCACAAGTACGGACAAAGACACTCTTCATCTTTCCCCTCCAGGTAGGAGGATGTCTTCCCAAAACACACAGACACACACAGACACACACATACTCTCACACACGCACACACTCACACACTCTCACACACACACACACACACACACATAGGCACTTTCATTCACACACATTCAGACCACAACCCCACTCCCCCCCCCCCACCAACAGAAACCTCTGGAGGATGGACTCAACCTAGACTACGCCTACGTAAACCAGATTTTGGATGAGCCTATATATTTTGGAAGATTGTGAAGATCCGGACTGCCGCTGTCCGCTCCTCCCAAAGCAGAGCCAAGACTTCTACACTGGGAACACCCCTGACAACCATCAACAGCCCCGTGTGCCCCTGACGACCATCAACAGCCCCGCGTGCCCCTGACAACCATCAACAACTAACTGACGCTACGCCGATACTGTAAGTACTGTAATACCTTAATGGGTAAAATGTCAGTATTACCTGTCAGCAGGTGTAACATGTAGGAAGTCAAACTTCTAAAACTACTTTTTACAACTTGTTTATTTACGGTAAACTACCCAGACATTAAATATATTCTACTTTACTATAAAGCATGAGAATTTAATATTTACAGTTTTTTACAATTGCTATTAAAGTTTTTCAATACTTTTAACAACTTTCCTAAACTCTTAACCCTCATGTTGTCCTCGGGTCAAACTGACCCGTTTCTACGTGTTTTATATCAGAAATATGGATTTCTTTCAACCAAATTGCCCAAAAATAACATGGATGATTCCATTCGTTATTCAGGTAAAATTAATAATTACTTTCATTGAATTTTTGGGGTGTTTTATTTAATCTCATAGAATTTTAATTCTTTTTTTTTAAGGGTTTCAAACCAGTTTCGACTAAACTCTGACATCTACTTGTCTGGGATCCATTCAACATCCTCTAATCTTAACTAGTCAAAAAAAAATCATAATTTCTGCCTTTTTAACTAAAAATGTATGTATAATTTGATAAAAATTAGGTTTGTTGACCATGAATTCCAAGAATAAATGTAAAACCTGTTACTAAACCAGCTCAGGTGAATTTCTGCAGCAAAAAAACAAAACAAAATTCAGCATTAATAAAGCCAACTAAACCAAAATGTAGAGAGGCTTCAAGAGGAACTGCAGTTTAAAATACAACCTATGACCAATGCAATCACTCTAGTCTAGTGCAGGGGTTCTCAGACCTGTTTTAATAGTGAACCCCCTTTGAATTGTGGTTTTAAACCACGTACCCTCTGACCAGCGTAAAACATTTTTACATCTATAGAAAAGGAAAAATACAGTGTCGGCAGTAATAGATTTACTAAACTACAACATTTAAATGTTTAAATTTCAAATCTTCAGAAACCATCACTTAATTCATTTGTTATTAGAGTGTTAATTATTTTATGAATTATGCATTAAATATTTTTAAATGAGAATTTTGCAAAAAACTTCATGTACCTCCGGAAATACTCAAGTATTGGGAATATTGTCTGAGTGATTGTAAAAAACTGTAGTGACCTTTTTGAATGTGTTTCTCCAGATGATGACTCCAGCGCTGGTCTTGGTCTTGCTGGCTGTTCTAGGACAGAGCAGCGGCCAATCAGGTGAGATTATTCTTTTGATTGCTTGAAATACATTATTGATATTCCACCATTTATTCGCATTTTAGTATTTAATAGAAATATGTAATGATTCTCTGTCGCGTTCTCTCTCGACATATCTGTGTCTTTATATATCTATGTATCTATCTTCGTTTTCACATTTCATTCCAACTGGTGATTTATACCAATTAACGGGACCAATAGATGACGTTGACCAGTCATATTCAAAGTTGAATCAAATATACAGACTGCCTGATTTTTGGTGGAAATTGTGTTCAGCTCAACACATGTAATATGTCTTTATTGAAACATGTTGTCACCTTGTCCAGAGCTTAATATTGCCAGAGGAGGAAAGGTGACTCAGTCCTCCCTGTATGAGAAGGAGGTTCCTGAAAGGGCCATTGATGGAAATCGTGCTAGCAACCTGGGACAGAGATCCTGTAGCGTCACTAACAATGATCTGAAACCCTGGTGGAGACTGGACCTCCTGAAGACTCATCAGATCAACACTGTCACCATCACCAACAGAGAAGATTGTTGCCCCGAGAGAATCAACGGTGCTGAGATCCGCATTGGAAATTCCCTCCATGACAACGGCAACAACAACCCCAGGTAACTGTACCTTCTGTCTTATAGTAGATTTAAAAAATTAACATTGGTTAGGCCAGACATTTCAGGGGATTAGTGCCCTGGATGTCTACATACTTCCCTAACAGAACAATATAGTTTTCACAGCAACAGCATGATCTGAATGTAAATACCTCAAGTGGTGAGATGTATCCATAGTCTGTCTGGTAACCATGTTCTACTCATAGTTCGGTCTTATTTCCTTCAGATGTGCTGTTATCTCGTCTATGGAAGCCGGGAGCACCCAAACCTTTGAGTGTCATGGCATGGAAGGTCGTTTTGTCAACATCGTGATTCCTGGAAGACAAGAATTCCTGACACTGTGCGAGGTGGAAGTCACTGGCCAGGCTTCAGGTATCACTGCTCCAACTGGTGATTTCTACCATTTAATAGGACCAATAGATGATGTTGAGCCGACAGTCATAATCAAAGTCAATCAAATATACAGACTGCCTGATTTTTGGTAGAAAATGTGTTCAGATCAACACGTGTGATATGTCTTTATTGAAACATGTTGTAACCTTGTCTAGATACTAATATTGCCAGAGGTGGAAAGGTGACTCAGTCCTCACTGTATGAGAAGGAGGTTCCTGAAAGGGCCATTGATGGAAGTCGTACTTGCGACCTGGGACAGGGATCCTGCAGCGTTACTAACAATGACCTGAAACCCTGGTGGAGACTGGACCTCCTGAAGACTCATCAGATCAACACTGTCACCATCACCAACAGAGGAGATTGTTGCCACGAGAGAATCAACGGGGCTGAGATCCGCATTGGAAATTCCCTCCATGACAACGGCAACGAAAACCAAAGGTAACTATAGTTTATGTCTCATTTTAGATTTAAACATTAACATTGGATGTGTCAATTTCAGGGGATTAGTGCCCTGGATGTCTACATACTTCCCTAATAGAAATCCATAGTTTTCAAAGCAATATTATGATCAGAATGTAAATACAACTGGTGGTAAGATGTATCCATAGTCTGTCTGGTAACCATGTTCTACTCATAGTTCTGTTTTATTTCCTTCAGATGTGCTGTTATCTCGTCTATGGCAGCCGGGAGCACCAAAACCTTTGTGTGTAATGGCATGGAAGGTCGTTTTGTCAACATTGTGATTCCTGGAAGAGAAGAATTCCTGACCCTGTGCGAGGTGGAAGTCACTGGCCATGCTTTAGGAAACACTGCTCCAACTGGTGATTTCTACCAATTAACGGGACCAATAGATGACGTTGAGCAGTCACATTCAAAGTTGAATCAAATATACAGACTGCCTGATTTTTGTGGAAAATGTGTTCACATCAACACATGTAATATGTCTTTATTGAAACATGTTGTCACCTTGTCTAGATACTAATATTGCCAGAGGTGGAAAGGTGACTCAGTCCTCCCTGTATGAGAACGAGGTTCCTGAAAGGGCCATTGATGGAAGTCGTGCTAGCAACCTGGGACAGGGATCCTGTAGCGTCACTAACCCTGATCTGAAACCCTGGTGGAGACTGGACCTCCTGAAGACTCATCAGATCAACACTGTCACCATCACCAACAGAGGAGATTGTTGCCACGAGAGAATCAACGGGGCTGAGATCCGCATTGGAAATTCCCTCCATGAAAATGGCAACCTTAACCCCAGGTAACTGTCAGGTCAGAAACGGGTTTCTTATATCCAAATTGCTCCAAAATAACATAGATTCATGGTATGGAACCTATACAACATCCATGCATCCATGTTCTTTGCAGGTCAAATTATTGATTACTTCCATTGAATTTTGGTTATTTAATTTAATTTCATGGCTTTAGAAAAAAAAAATGTTTAAATGGTTTCTAAACAGCATCCTGACCAAACTCAATGTCTTCTGATCTTAACTACTCTATAAGTCAAAATCATTCATAATATTTTATTTTTTTCAAACTTAAAATGTAGGTATAATGTCATCTTATCAGGTTAATTGACCATGAATAAAGAAAACAAAATGGGCAAAAACGTTTTTAAAAAAACTTCAAAAGAGGTTCCAAACAAAGTGCAGATTTTAATCTTGACCCAGAACGGTGAGTTCAGGGACAACGGTGAAGACAACATAAGGGTTAGCATTGGTAGGAATCACAGGAGATTAGGGGCCTGGGTGTCTACGTAGTTCCCTAATGGAAAGCCATACATCACATCAGGATTTTAGTACCACTGGTGGTAAGATGTATTTATAGCCTGTCTGGCTAACCACGCTCTACTAATAGTTCTGTTTTATTTCCTTCAGATGTGCTGTTATCTCGTCTATGACAGCCGGAAGCACCCAAACCTTTGAGTGTCATGGCATGAAAGGTCGCTATGTCAACATCGTGATTCCTGGAAGAAAAGAGTTCCTGACCCTGTGCGAGGTGGAAGTCACTGGGGCCGTGTGAGAGGAAACTGATTCTCAAATAATTTCTCGGTTTATGTTCACTTAATTTTAATGCTAGTCCATGCAGGTTAGCATATTTGTTGTGTTTTTGCTTTGCACACAGAGCAGATTTTAGGTAAAAGACTTGGTATTACACATCATAAGGTTAGGACAACCATATACTGAGGCTTTGTGTTAAACTGATACCGATGGTTGTTTTATATATCAGTAAACATACAATAAAGGTTACTGTTCAAATTTAATTAGCGAAAGAAATCTGCTCTAGTAAGTGATCATACCTTCTGCTCTGGGCCGTTAACGTGGCGAGAGATGCATTATCAAACCGAACTGTGGGAAAATAAAAAGCAACGGGTGAGAAATGACATACAGCGCACTGGTTGCATTGTATTTGTTGTAATTCTTCTTGGGCTTGTTTCTGTCTGCTGGACTTACATATACTTGCAAAATAAAGATTACCTTACCAGCTAATCTGTGTTTTTTCCTAACTGTCTGTTCGTCCCGACTTGCTTGGCTGTATTTTCATATGAGTATTATTTTTGGGTAATGGACAGGATACAGAGAGAAACATATAGATAGGAGCCCTGTACTCTACATGTTTAAGCATCCTATAAGTTTAATGTTGATAGTCACCTCTGTAGTTACATTTTATTCTAATATGATGATCGGGAATGGTGTGCTATGACTTTTCAAAGAGATTTGCTGACGACAACATATTAGCTGACCATTAACACCTCTTCTCCTTTCTTTATCTTCTCTCCTTTATTTCTCTCGTCTTCTTGTCCACTCCTTTTCTTCTCCTCCTCCTGTGGCAGTACGAGTTGGTAAAGAGATTCAACAATAGTTGAGTAAAGGCCATCGCCACCACAGTATACCATAGTTAATATCATTCACTATTATTAATTATCATTAATTCCTATTTTGTGAAAACCGTGCAGCAAATCTCTTAGAAAAGTCATAGCCCACCATTCCTGATCATTACACACGTTTCGATGTATTGTGTGTGTGCGTGTTGGCAACGCTCCGGGACTAGTAGCGGGACGAGGATGTGGTGGATAATGTGCTATCTAACCTCCAGAAGAGCTTCAATAACATTCAGCACTTAACACACAAATTACACACGCCATCCCACCTGACACTAAAAGTCATATTATGGTATGTCAAAATACGTTTTACAAAAGTCACAGTATAGTTTGTTGAAAGAAGTGGTAAAAGGTTTTGGTATATAGGTATAGTATACCGAACGTAACAAAATGGTACGCCCAAAATAGTCATAAAAAGTCATAGTGTAGTATGATAATAATACAGATTTTCTTTTATTTTTAGGTTATTTTTTATATTTTCAGGTTATTTTTTATATTTTCAGGTTATTTTATTTTCAGTTTATTTTTAACCCTTGTGTTGTCTTCCCCTCAACCATGACCCAGGAAAAACGGTTTGGCCTCTTTTTTCAACATTATTATCCTTTTTCCCACAATTTTGTTGCTTCTCCAACTTTTTAGATATTTTTAATGTTGACATTTTCAGTGCTTATTTCCACGGCACATTTGTTGTGACAAAAACAAATAAACAGAAAATGGGTCAAGGACAACATGAGGGTTAAATGTGTAGACGGTTCAGGACTCCCTTTGTTATAAGCCGTCTTAGTTATTAAATCTTAAATGTCGTCCACTAAATCCTCCTTCCTGCACGTTTTGGGTCCAAGCCAACATCTCTAGACGCCGCGGTGCTCTGCTCTGATAGACAGGACCTGGGACAGACATGCATGTTGGACATTAGTCCAAAGCAGATGAGATGCTTTTTATCACTTCCTTTTTGTAGGGGGACAACATGCTAATGGTACGCAGAGCATCGGTAACCACACCAGCAGAGCTGGAGGGAGGGGGGGAGGTGTCTGCTGTGAGGAACTCATTAACATTCTTTAAAGGGGACAAGCATCTTCATGGACGTGGTCCAGTGTGGATCCTCTGCCTCGGACTTTCTTTGGGTTTATGTCATCGAAGCTACTTCAGTTGATGAAGACCTGTTAGCCTGGGTGAAGGTCTTTCTGGTTCCTGTTGGTGTTACATCACGGGTGCAAGACATGCTTCAGCAGCTAAGAACTGATCCATAAACAGACTGGAACCTTCCTCAGGAGCAGGCTGGTTCCCTCGCTGTCTGCTTCATGTCCCTGCTGCAGTCAGAAGATGCTGATTGGCTGCAGAGGGAGTCTTCTTGCCCAGGACATGTGAGAAGGTCTGGTGTGTTACATCATTGGTGCAGGACATGTTTCAGCAGCTACCTGAAGACTGGAATCTATCATTAATCATCACTAGTTCTGCAGAAACGGTGTTATCACTGAGCATCTAGAGCCTAAAGCTCATATTCCCCAGTGTGTGTGTGTGTGTGTGTGTGTGTGTGTGTGTGTGTGTGTGTGTCTCAGTATCTGTGGACAGATCTCATTAAGATGATATATTTCAGTGTTACTCTGTACATTTAGATTTTATTGCATGGACGACTGTTATAAACGTGTAACGCTGCTGCTTCATAGCCAGGACACCCATAGATTTATAAAGGTCAAATATGAAATAATGTCTTCCTGTGTTGCATGTGCACTTTAGCATGTCGCACAGAACCACTAACCATCAACACGTAGACGTTAACACGTTATTGTAGTCTGTATTGTCTCTTCTTGTGTCTGACCCTTTATAAACTGTAGAAGAGAGTCAGGCGCCATCTTGTGGCCCAGCCTTCATAACACATCTCTCTCCTCATTGGTCCCTTTCAACAAGAAGTCTGTGTGTGTGTGTGTGTCTCAGTGTGTGTGTGTCTGTGTGTGTGTCTGTGTGGGTGTGTGTGTGTGTGTGTGTGTGTGTGTCTCTGTGTGTATGTGTGTGTGTGTGTGTGTGTGTGTGTCTGTGTGTGTGT
>NW_023269049.1:25264-26718 GCF_013103735.1 Etheostoma cragini
GTAGTGATTATTTACATGGAGTCTGGTGGGTTTGGTGATGGTGATTTCTGTTTCATGTTAAACTAAAAGGATCTTCCTTTTTAACTAACAGGACTATCTCTGTAGGGATCCATCCCATAATGTTGTCACACACTTAGAATAACCTGAGTCAGCAGGAACATCACAACTTTTAGTGGACGCTGACTGATAAATACTGGACCAGTTTTAAAGATTGTTGTTCTCATCAGTCACAAAACATGGGAACAAAGGTTGAAGACAACATTACCCTTTAAGGTAAAGGTGTGTTGGGCGTGTTGGTCTCTGATTAATTATTATTATATTATGACATCATCACTTTCCATCATTACACCAAACCCCACTTAAAAATGTGCTGATTTAACATCACATGCTTCATTTACAGTGAATCAGTAAATCTGAGAGGCTGAAATAAGCTGAGCCGATTACAAGGATTACTACTTCCTGTGTGTGTGTGTGTGTGTGTGTGTGTGTGTGTGTGTGTGTGTGTCTGTGTGTGTGTACTGTGTACTGTGTCACCACCAGGAACTGTCAGTGACAGCTGGCAACAGGGTGCATTTGATTCATAATGTTTCAATTGACACGTTTTCTCTTGATTAATGATATTGATGAAAAATGCTTTATGGAAACAGTAAAATTTGATGAATTTGATGAATTTCGACTCAAAGGAAATAACCACAGGTTGGGTATTTAACGTTGAAACAGTTTTCAAAACAATGAAATAAGTGAAAAAAGTCATATAAAGTGACAAAAACCTTTATAAAAATTGAGAAAACACATTTTAAAAAAGTTTAAATTTTTTTTTAAACGTTGATCAAATTGATGATTTTCTTCTTCTGTGGTAAACGCTGATGAAACCTTATCTGCTGAATAAATATGATTTGTTAAGTTTTAGGTGATTTTATGGTTGCAGCCCGCCATAAAACACAAAAGAAGAAGTTGTAGTTCATGTCCCCCATTATGTCCTCTCTATCTCACACATGGGGAGGGAACAAAGACAGATGGAAGGGGACGGACGAGGAGACGAGAGACTTTCTGGATTTAATTTATCAGGAACTCGTGAAGGAAATGGCCAACACGATGAGGGTTCTGACCCGGGCCCCTGAACACATCATTTGATGGCTGGATGTATATTATGATGGGGCCCTGGATGATACATCTTTTTGGATTATGATGCGTTCAGGGGCCCTGGATGATTCATCTTTTGGGATTATGATGCGTTCAGGGGCCCTGGATGATTCATCTTTTTGGATTATGATGCGTTCAGGGGCCTTGGATGATATATCTTTTTGGATTATGATGCGTTCAGGGGCCCTGGATGATATATCTCTTTGGATTATGATGCGTTCAGGGGCCCTGGCTGATATATCTTTTTGGATTATGATGCGTTCAGGGGCCCTGGATGATATATCTTTTTGGATTATGATGCGTTCAGGGGC
>NW_023269049.1:26818-28380 GCF_013103735.1 Etheostoma cragini
CACACACACAGACACACACACACAGCAGGCACGGCGTCATGGGTGGGCCTGACGGGCCTAGGCCCACCCACTTTTCAACAGGACCACCCACAAATTGTCATTAAAAAATAATAATAATATATTTTAATGATAAAGATTTATTAAAAAATGGCAAATTATCTCATAATTTGTGCTAAAATAGGCTAAATCTTAAATAGTTTTTAACTTAATTTAAAAAAAGTTGTTTGTCTATGAAGTGACAGTGATCTGCGCAAAATTTCCAAGGCGCTAACAGACGGCCAGCTTAGTGAACTGAACACTAGATTCCACAGTGACTCCTCTGGCATCTGCAGCGGCCCTGGTGTCTCCCAGCCTTCATACTAATGAAACCATCTGCTCGGCCACTCTCAACGGAGCTCGCAGTGCTTGTGAAACTCATAGAGAGGAAAAACAAAAGAGGAGAACATCTCAAAAGTCTTGTTGAAGTGATGAGCATATGCAATGAGGACGTTTTCCCAAACATCCATGCTTTCCTAAAAGCTCTGATAACACTGCTGATGACATCCTGTACAGCTGAACGCGTCTTTTCCAGTGTCAACCGGATTAAAACACCAAACAGGAGCACCATGCTTACGTCTCGCCTCATGTCTCTAGAGTCTATATGTCTGTTGACATATGAAAGAGAGCTTACAGTAACTTTTGGCTTCGATGAAATCATTGAAATTTTCAAGAGCAAATCCCGCCGACTACTCCTGTAATTTGTGTCAGTGTGTGTAAGTGTGTGTTTGTGTGTGTGTGAGGCGACCTAAAAACATGTGATGAATTCGTAGTCTACATGTTGAAAGTTAGTAACATAGAGAGAAAAAGAGGAAATGAGTCGTTCCCTGTTCTTCTTCTAGGCCTATTTTAGCGAGTTTAATAGTGTACCACGAGGGGATGAGTAAGGTGTGTGAAGGCTACTGAATTGAGATACATTAAAATAATCGATTCATAACCCGTTACAAATCTACAGGCGCATTTCTATTTCTATATCAGCTTGTTACTGTTGTTCTTTTTCCCTCATGGGTTCCCCTTGTTATGGGCGCTGTGTCTGTTGTTAATGTGATTTATTTCCTTTTGTTAAATATGTTTATAACATGAACCACACTAAAGTAAGTTTGTCTCTTTCGGAAACAACTTGAGTCTCTTTTTACACGACAGATGACGTCAATGAACAAGTTCTGTGCCCGAGTGTTGAATGAAAACTGTCGGCCAGTGTTGTTGAAAACATAACAACAATTAAACAGAATTGTGAAATATTCGGCCTCCTGTTATACGAGCAGAACTACATCATGTTTTGGGTAAATGTTAGATGGCTGACCACTGTTCCAGTAGGTCTATGGAGCTTTGCGTAATAGCGCAGCCAGGTGTGGTGCGTAATGGAGATTCCAAAGCGCTCCTCTCTGGTCAGAACCACGGAGAGCGGTCCGATAGGGTCGTCCTGTTCAACAAAACGTTTGTACAGTGTTTTTTTACAACATATATTTAAAGAGCATCACGCTATTGAAATCTCTATTATGTTAGCACAGATGATATAACAGTAT
>NW_023269049.1:28480-28956 GCF_013103735.1 Etheostoma cragini
GACCAGGGCCGCTAAGATGTGAAGGTCTCTGGACCAGGGCCGCTATGATGTGAAGGTCTCTGGACCAGGGCCGCAGAAGGGTTGGTCCTGACGTGGCCTGGACAGCTACGGGAGTTGTGAATTACGAGCTAAAAATTACATCTTGAACGCAGCATTAATTCCCAGTAGTTGTGACTTGAGACTCGAGACTTGTCTTTACTTGAAGTCTGATGACTTGTTTTTATTCTGCTATTCATAAGTTTGAATGTTAGCTAATAGATATAATATATTTAATGTTGTCAAGTTTCTGTCATTCTATGAAGCATGCTCCGTGTGGCAAACGGTGAATCCTGATTGGACGACTCCCCGGTATAGAGTCGATGACTTGTATAAATGAAGGTCAATTTAATTTAATCTGTTTATTGATCCCCAGTGAGGAAATTACAATTCATTCTGTGTTTTTGTTTTGAAGCACACACACACACACACACACACAC
>NW_023269049.1:29121-29647 GCF_013103735.1 Etheostoma cragini
CTCTTTATTCCGTCTGTTAGATGTTGTCTAAAAGCTGCTGTGTGCTGATATGGGGTCCAGAACAGGGTCCAGAACCAGAACTTAAGGTTTTATAAGCTGCTGACCCTAAAAACCGAGTTCTTATGAAGACAGAATGGAAAAGAGATGTGGACTCTGAGTGTTTTAGTGTTCTGGGTCCTCTGGGACACGGACTACAACTAATCCTTTCTGAAAACTTTAAACTAAACCAGCAAACAAGGTTTGTTTTCAGAAAAGTGAGTCGGCCTTTCTCTGAGAAACAGGAACTCAGAGAAGTAGTTCCTCAACATGAGAAACTTCTAAGAAAGACATTTAGACTTCCACGTATTAGTTTTAACAGTTTCTTCATACACAGGATTAACTCGGTTATACCAACATGTATTCAAGGCTTAAAGGGTCACTACAGACCTGCAACCCTGCTCTTTGCTCTTCAGGTGTGTGTGTGTGAGTTTATGTGTTTGTGTGTGTGTGGGTGTGTGTGAGTGTGTGTGTGTGTGTGTGTGTGTGT
>NW_023269049.1:29747-32599 GCF_013103735.1 Etheostoma cragini
AACAGCTTTATGTGATAATATAAGAGACGTTAGAGGTGTCAGAGTAAAGGCTCTAACAGCTTTTATAACTCTGATCTCCAGATCAACATGAAGAGCTCTATCTTTGCCGGTGTTCTGCTGATCTCGGCTGTCTTGGTCTCCGTTGAGGGACAGAGTTGGGAGGAGTTTCAACGTAAGCACATCAACGCTGGGATGACTCATATAAAATGTACCGAGGTGATAAGAAACAGAACTATCGTGGACCCTCCGAACCGCTGCAAGGTGATCAACACCTTCATCACATATGATGTGAACGCTGTCTTAGCCGTCTGTGCTGAGGGGGGGGGGAAGCAAGATCGCAATGGTTATACAATTAGCAAAGCTACTTTTAACATCATCGACTGTAAGCAGCAGAACCAGAACCAGGTTCCACCGGCCGTTCCCCCCAACTGTCTGTACAATGGTAAAGCTTGTACCAAAAAGATTAAAGTCCGGTGTGAGGTTGACGAACATGACCCTGATCCCAAACCTAAACCTGTTCACTTTCATGGAAGTTGTTCATCTGTTACTCCCTGATGTACCAGAGTAATCTATTACTACCTGATGTACCAGAGTAATCTATTACCAGAGTAATCTATTACTACCTGATGAACCAGAGTAATCTATTACCACCTGGTGTACCAGAGTAATCTATTACTACCTGATGTACCAGAGTAATCTATTACTACCTGACTTACCAGAGTAATCTATTACTACTATAGTAATATGTTTGAATAAAAAACGTTACACTTGTTAACTCTGTGTCTGTTTTTATTGAAGTCATTCATAAAAACTACAGAGACAATATAATTATTATTATGAAAATAAGAATTTGTTTAACATAACGTTAAATTCAGCTCAGTCTGGCCTTAAGCTCTAAAACACTAAAACACTGAAACACTGAAACACTGAAACAGTGTTCAGTTTCAGTAGAAAACAATAATTAAGTAAGTAAGTAAGTAAAAGTTTATTTAGATAGCACCTTTCACAGGTATAGGGCCACAAAGTGCTTCACAACAAAAACATTAATATCATAAAATACACACAATAAAAGCATAGACAGTACATGATTCAATTCAATTCAATTTTATTTATAGTATCAATTCATAACAAGAGTTATCTCAAGACACTTTACAGATAGACCACACTCCAGAATTTACAAGAACCCAACAGTTCTAGTAGTCTCCTCCAGAGCAGCAACAGGGCCACAGTGGAGAGGAAAAACTTCCTTTTAGGCAGAAACCTCGGTCAGACCCAGACCCAGACCCAGATCCAGACCCAGACCCAGACCCAGACCCAGGCCCAGACCCAGACCCAGGCTCTTGGTAGGCGGTGTCTGACGACCGGTTGGGGTTAGAATGAAGAGTGGAAATAACAAAAATAGAAAAATTAGTAGTCTGTAGCAGTTCTTTGTAGTAGTTCATGGCATAGCAGGACGCTGTGCGGCATTACAAGGCACAGCCGGACGTAGCAGGACGTAGCAGGACGTAGCAGGGCGTAGCAGGACGTAGCAGGACGTAGTAGGGCGTAGTAGGGCACTGCAGTGTAGCAGGACGTAGCAGGATGTAGCCGGACGTAGCAGGACATAGCAGGACGTAGCAGGACGTAGCTGGGCACTGCAGTGTAGCAGGACGTAGCAGGATGTAGCAGGACGTAGCAGGACATAGCAGGACATAGCAGGACGTAGCAGGACGTAGCAGGGCACTGCAGTGTAGCAGGACGTAGCAGGGCGTAGCAGGACACAGCAGGACGTAGCAGGACGTAGCAGGACGTAGCAGGACACAGCAGGACGTAGCAAGACGTAGCAGGGCGTAGCAGGGCGTAGCAGGGCGTAGCAGGACGTAGCAGGACGTAGCTGGGCACTGCAGTGTAGCAGTAGAACATGGCATCACAGAACATGGAGCGGGACCAAGGCGACAGTTGCTACCCTGATTTTGGAGTCTCTCTGATCCAAGGGAACATGCTGGGGGAAAAGAACATAAGGACTCCGGGGAATGACTCCCCAGAGCTAGGTTAGTAAGTAGGTTAGTAACTAGGTTGGTAACTAGGTTAGTAACAAGCATTTCTGGGACATGGATGCAGATAAATGAAAAGATGGAAAGATAGAGGAGAGAGGAGTATCAAAATAAGTCCCCAGCTGTCTAAAACTATTATTACAGCAAAACCAAGAGAGACAAGGTAAAGAGAGCTCCAGCCCGGTCGGGCTAGAACTCTCCCCAACCGGATCGGGCTGTATGCCAAGTCTCCCTTTAGTGTTATTACATGATAGATAAATCTGACAACTATGAAGAGAAGCAGGTGGGCCGGGTTAGGCGGACGCTGCGACTCCTCACTCCCTAACAATATTCGATTCTATGCCCTAACTATAAGCTTTATCAAAAAGGAAAGTCTTAAGCCTACTCTTAAATGTGGAGACGGTGTCTGCCTCCCGGACCCAAACTGGAACCTGGTTCCACAGGAGAGGAGCCTGATAACTGCAAGCTCTGGTCCCTGGACCCAGACTGGAACCTGGTTCCACAGGAGAGGAGCCTGATAGCTGAACGCTCTGGCTCCCGTTCTACTTTTAGAGACTCTAGGAACCACCAGTAATCCTGCATTCTGGGAGCGTAGTGCTCTTGTAGGGTTGTAAGGTACTACGAGCTCTTTAAGATAAGATGGAGCCTGACCATGAAGAGCTTTGTAGGTCAGGAGAAGGGTTTTAAATTCTATTCTAAATTTTACAGGAAGCCAATGCAGAGAAGCTAAAACATTAGCTTCATCATTTTTAGACAGGATATTCCTGATTTTTGCAATATTACGTAGGTGAAAAAAGGCGATCCTTGAAATTTGCTTTA
>NW_023269049.1:32699-34474 GCF_013103735.1 Etheostoma cragini
TATGTGATAATATAAGAGACGTTAGAGGTGTCAGAGTAAAGGCTCTAACAGCTTTATATGATAATATAAGAGACGTTACAGGTGTCAGAGTAAAGGCTCTAACAGCTCTATATGATAATATAAGAGACGTTACAGGTGTCAGAGTAAAGGCTCTAACAGCTTTATGTGATAATATAAGAGACGTTACAGGTGTCAGAGTAAAGGCTCTAACAGCTTTATATGATAATATAAGAGACGTTAGAGGTGTCAGAGTAAAGGCTCTAACAGCTTTATGTGATAATATAAGAGACGTTAGAGGTGTCGGAGTAAAGGCTCTAACAGCTCTATATGATAATATAAGAGACGTTACAGGTGTCAGAGTAAAGGCTCTAACAGCTCTATGTGATAATATAAGAGACGTTAGAGGTGTCAGAGTAAAGGCTCTAACAGCTTTATATGATAATATAAGAGACGTTAGAGGTGTCAGAGTAAAGGCTCTAACAGCTTTTATAACTCTGTTCTCCAGATCAACATGAAGAGCTCTATCTTTGACGGTGTTCTGCTGCTCTCGGCTGCTCTGGTCTCCGTGGAGGGAGGGAGGTGGGAGGAGTTTGAACATAAGCATATCTACGATGGGATGACTCCTGACCAATGTACCGAGGTGATAAGAAACAGAACTATCGTGACCCCAGCAAACACCTGCAAGCCTATCAACACCTTCATCATCACAAAGGATGTGGACGCTGTCTCAAACATCTGTGCTGGGGGGGGGGTGCCAGATGGCAATGGTTATACAATTAGCAAAGCTACTTTTAACATCATCGACTGTATCCTGGTGAAGAATTCACCCAACTGTCAGTACAAAGGTAGAGCTTGTACCAAACACATTATAGTCAGGTGTGGGGTTGACAAACCTAACCCTGATCCCAAACCTGTTCACTTTCATGGAAGTTGTTCATCTATTACTACCTGATGTACCAGAGTAATCTATTACTACCTGATGATTTAGTTGCCTTCATGTTCAACAGAAACTTATTTTTTGACTTGTGATGCTTTTATTTTGACATTTTAATCCTTTTTGTTGCTTTCCCTTTTCCTCTGATGTTTCTGTTTTATAACTCTGATGTGTTCACCTGTTGAAAATAAAATCAAAACATCATTTTTCACACATTACGTGTTCATGTTCACTCATTCATAAAGTAGCCGGGTGAGGGTTATTATTATTATTATTATTAATATTACCATACTGTCTATTTCCTCTCTATACTGTACTGTCCTCATTCATAAAGTAGCCGGGTGAGGGTGATTATTGTTATTAGTATTATTATTATCTTTATACTGTGTATTTCCTCTCTGTACTGTACTGTCCTTGCTGTAACCGGCTGCGGGACCTGTCTATTTCCTGAAGCTGGTGGTGACGTCATGGCGCCCTCTGGTGACGTCAGCAGGAACTACAAGCAGAGCACCTGACACATGCACACATCATAACATGTCGTCAGCTTTATTATTTAATAATATTAATAATAATAATAATATTTTATTTACTAATTTAGTCATTTCATTCCTAGGTTGTTATCTTACACACTCGGACCACTTTATAAATGATATTTAATGTATTTAGAATAGTAGTAATTACATTTATAAAGTATAGGAATACTTAATCAAGAAACACTTGACATGGAGGGTCTGATGTCCTCGTAGGTGCATGTCCACTGTGAGAGACATGTCCACTGTGAGGGACATGTCCACTGTGAGAGACATGTCCACTGTGAGAGACATGTCCACTGTGAGACATG
>NW_023269050.1:0-1531 GCF_013103735.1 Etheostoma cragini
GTGTCTGTGTGTGTGTGTGTGTGTGTGTGTGTGTGTGTGTGTGTGTGTGTGTGTAGACTGAGCAGAGAGCAGCATTGTTGCTGCAGGAAGCGAAGGACAGCGCCATTGCCGTCCTTCTCGCTGCTGACAACAGGAAGTGAATTCTTCTTCTTCAACATTTAACTTCACTGTGATTTAAAGGCTAATTTCAGTTTTTAACCTGGACTAGTCTCCGTGTTTCTCCACCAGACTCCATGTAAATAATCAGGACTTTTAGAGCTCCATGGAGTCTGGTGGAGATATGCTGCTCTATACACGCTAAAAGTAGTGAGTATTTGCATGGAGATTATTTACATGTTGGTAAAAAGGAAAAAATTTATTTACACATGTAGTTTATAATTTATCTTAAAAACTACAAACATGGATATCACAATAAACAGTATAATAAAAACACAATTTCATTTTTTGTTTCTTCATCTGTTCATTAACAGTGTGTGTGTGTGTGTGTGTGTGTGGGAGTGAGTGAGTGAAAGACACCTTTAACCTGCCCCAGCTGACCGTTAATTTAAAGATCGATAAAGTTTTATTGACACCAGGGAGCAGCAGACATGATGACGCGCACCTGGACAAAATCAGCTGCAGAGCAGAGAACCAGCACGTCGTCGTGTTTTGGGTGTTTCCGCATTTTTCAGGTATTTAATGGCGTCAAAAAACGAGATAAATGACGTCACACACAGGTGCATAATAATTGTTCACATTAAGAGAAATCTCCAGCAAATACGTGGAAGTCTGTCCGCTCCGAACTCCATTAAAAAATCTAGACTTTTAGTAATACGTTTACCGGGCATGTTAGGGTGATATCTCGTGCAACATTAAGTAAAAGCGCATGCGCATCAATACTTTAAATCAATTCATTTGAACAGATTTAATAACAACATCTCCATCACTAGTGTAACCTCTTAAAATATGTTTTTGGGCCATGTAAACGCCACTGAATGGAAGGAACTTAAAATTACCTATTTTTTAAATGGAGTTTGGTGTGAGGTCAGACCACGTGGGAACATTTCTGTGTATTTACTTATTGTAAGAATTGTATGTGCCGTGTTTACCAAGAGATCTTGTTGAATGTGTGTTATATGTTCCGCGGAGGCTAATACCTTACAGTGAGCCTATTTTACGTGGAGTTAGGTTTGATGTGTAACTTCCTAATAAGTGCAGCTGAACGCATCATTTCTTGGCCGTATCTACGAGGAGATCTTGTTAAAGAGTTACACCTCCATAAAATCTGTTATTTTAACTATTTAACGTGTTCAATGTGAAAAGTAATGATTATTTACATGGAGTCTGATGGAGATCTGCTGCTCGTGTGTGTGTGTGTCTCCAGGTATTGGTGTGTGTGTGTGTGTGTGTGTGTCCAGGTAAAGGTGTGTGTTATTTACATGGAGTCTGGTGGAGATATGCTGCTCTATACACGCTAAAAGTAGTGATTATTTACATGAGGTCTGGTGGAGATATGCTGCTCTATACACGCTAAAAGTAGTGATTATTTACA
>NW_023269050.1:1631-3937 GCF_013103735.1 Etheostoma cragini
ACATCTACATACATCTACGTACATCTACATACATCTACGTGCATCTACGTACATCTACATACATCTACGTACATCTACGTGCATCTACGTACATCTACATACATCTACATACATCTACATACATCTACGTGCATCTACGTACATCTACATACATCTACGTGCATCTACATACATCTACGTGCATCTACATACATCTACATACATCTACATACATCTACATACATCTACGTGCATCTACGTGCATCTACGTACATCTACGTACATCTACATACATCTACGTGCATCTACGTACATCTACATACATCTACATACATCTACATACATCTACGTACATCTACATACATCTACGTACATCTACATACATCTACGTGCATCTACGTACATCTACATACATCTACGTACATCTACATACATCTA
Source organism: Etheostoma cragini (assembly GCF_013103735.1). Lineage (NCBI taxonomy): Eukaryota > Metazoa > Chordata > Actinopteri > Perciformes > Percidae > Etheostoma > Etheostoma cragini. The sequence continues at coordinate 2,049 of NW_023269050.1, forward strand.
CGTACATCTACGTACATCTACGTACATCTACATACATCTACGTACATCTACGTACATCTACGTACATCTACATACATCTACATACATCTACGTACATCTACATACATCTACATACATCTACGTACATCTACGTGCATCTACGTACATCTACATACATCTACATACATCTACGTACATCTACATACATCTACGTACATCTACGTACATCTACGTACATCTACATACATCGACATACATCTACTTACATCTACGTGCATCTACGTACATCTACATACATCTACGTACATCTACGTGCATCTACGTACATCTACATGCATCTACATACATCTACATACATCTATGTGCATCTACATACATCTACGTGCATCTACGTACATCTACATACATCTACGTACATCTACGTGCATCTACATACATCTACATACATCTACATACATCTACATACATCTACGTGCATCTACATACATCTATGTGCATCTACATACATCTACGTACATCTACGTGCATCTACATACATCTACATGCATCTACATACATCTACGTACATCTACGTGCATCTACGTACATCTACATACATCTACGTACATCTACATACATCTACGTACATCTACGTGCATCTACATACATCTACATACATCTACGTACATCTACATACATCTACACACGACACAGCTTCTTGACTTTTTAAAAGAACAGGACTTGGAAGCAACAGTTCCTGAAGCAACAAAGTTGCTGCAACTAATCCTGACAATACCAGCAACCACAGCTTCGGTGGAGCGCACATCCTCCACCCTGAAACGCATCCAAACATCCAGTCTGAACCGGACCGGCCCGCACGTCTTTCAGCCTCGCCATTCTGTCTATGGAGAGTCAAAGACTATGCTAACTGAAGGCCCGTAAAGACGAGTTTTACCACGCTGTGATCGACGTCTTCACAAGGAAAGAGCGCCTGATGGGTTTTATGTACCAATAAACTACCGATTGGTGAGTCAGGAACTATTTTGGGTTTAGTGTGATTGAACTGATGCTGCTGCCATCCGCCTTCATAGTCAGTTAGCAGTGTGTGTTGTCATTGTTGCTGACTGGGACTGACAAACATAGTTGGCCGCTGTGCAATAATTAGAACAAAGATGGTTTCATAACTTGCATTTTGATGCTGGACATTAACGTGTGTGTGTGTGTGTGTGTGTGTGTGTGAGGGAGAGAGAGAAAATATATCTGAGTCTGGCTTTTAATACGTAGTGGTGAGAAAATTTCATTCTTTTGTTTCTTTGAGACCTTTTCTGATTTGACTGTTCTCTATGTTCCCTCTTTCTATTGGATGATGTGATTTTGCTCGTTCTGTTAACCCTTTGGACCCTGCTGGTTGCTGTAAAGTGTTATATAAATACGTTTAGATTGATTTTGATTGATAGATTGATTGGAAATGTCTTGCTATCGACCGTTTAGCCTACTGTTCGGATTGAGTATTAGCCTAAACAATAAATTAGATAATCTGTCTTTCATAACTCAGTGCCTACTGACATCACCGCACGTTACTGTGTATTAGGCCCCGCCCCCGGCTCACCCTGTCATGGCTGAACAGAGAACAGGGCTGAGGATGTAAGTGAAGTTGGGTTCGTGACAGAGATCTCGCTTTGCATCTGTTTTAAATGTCTTTGTGGTCATTTTGAGTCTCTGCCAACCCCTCAAGGTTTGGACCCCTCAAACTCTCACTCTCAAGCCCTCAAAGTCTGGACCCCTCAAAGTCTCGCTCTGGATCCCACAGTCTTGCTCTGGACCTCTGAAAGTCTCCTTCTCCACCCCTAAAAAGTCTCGTCCTCAACCCCTCAAAGTCTCAACCCCTCAAAGTCTCGCTCTCAACCCCTCAAAGTCTCGCTCTCACCCCT
>NW_023269050.1:4037-5174 GCF_013103735.1 Etheostoma cragini
CCAGACTCCATGTAAATAATCACTACTTTTAGCGTGTATAGAGCAGCATATCTCCACCAGACTCCATGTAAATAATCGTTGTTTACATATTGCCGTAACCGGCAGAATCTCCGCATTCCTGTTATCGCAAAATCACATGTCACTCACATGGCCGCTAGGAGACAGAGAAGATGGCTTGTGACATGGCCGTCTGCCTCTGACTTTCAGCCACATTATCTCTGCACAATCACTTATTAATGTAGAATGGAACGTACCCAGTCCGATCAGAGCGGAGCCGAACAGCAGACAGATCCCCAGGGAGCGCTTCATTTTCACACCAGCCTCAAGCTCATCTGAATCACACAAAGGATCTACAGACAACTCTGGCGAGGAGTCTAAAGTACTTCAACAGGAGAGTAGAAACAGTGTGTGTGCTGACAAGCTGCAGTAATGCTTTACTTACTGAGGCGAGAGCACACTTTGACAGCTGAGCGGAAGCCCCGCCCCCGGGTGTGTTAGACCACGCCCCTCGTGGTGTATTAGCAGTGACGTGCCAAAATTCAAGCATAAAAATGTTTATTAAATAAATGTATTTAATAAATTTGTATTTGTATTTTTACTGTTTATTCTTGTGATTTATATGTGTGTTATTCCAATTATTTAGACGATATTTAGAGTACGATGACAAATGTAGCAGTTACGCATAATCAAATAGAAAAAATGGCAGAATAAGCTGATAAAGCCTTTACTGCCCATTCAAGCGATTAGCCAATGTTGCGCATGCGCACTTCGATCCTGTATTCTTTAACGTGTACGGCAAAAGGCACAACTCTGTCGTGCCTTTGTACGTAAATGTGTGATTCCAGTAATCATCTCCGTTACATACCAAACACGGACCAATTAAAATCGAGGTATTCCTGGCCCTTTGCGTAGCTGACGTCATTACACCAGCTACGCTGTAAGAACAATCCCCGCGAAACTCCAAGTCAAAATGACAGCAGCGGTGTCGCCGACATCACAGCGGTGAGGAACTCCTCTAAACTCGATTTTAATTCAAAAAAAGAACTGATAGCACGAGGAAGGTCTACGCCAGCCTTAGATGGAGGTCTACGCCAGCCTTAGATGGAGGTCTACGCCAGCCTTAGAGGGAGGTCTACG
>NW_023269050.1:5274-7610 GCF_013103735.1 Etheostoma cragini
GGAGGTTATGGGGGAGAACGGGGGAGATAGTGGGAGGCTGTAGGGGACATTGGAGGAGGTTGGGGGGGAGATTGGGGGAGGGAGCATATGTTCTCACCCTGTTAAAACACGAGGTCAGCGCATCCTCCACGCTACCGAACACGCTGCAGTCCTCCTGCACCCCCCCCGGAACCTGCACACATAGGAAGACGGGGCATGCTGGGAAACGTAGTGGGAACACACAAACACACACACACACACACGGGGACAGGAGAATGCTGGGAAACACAGTGCTCACCAGGCTGAGGTCCTTCAGAAGAGTCCTGAGTCCAGAGCGGCTGACTGATCCTGAATTGTCAACAACATCCAGCAGGGCTGGAACACACAAAGACTCTTATTCTGAAAGGACATCCAGACTCTTATTGTGAAGGACCAGACACACAGACTCTTATTCTACAGGGACAGATGGATTTTTACTATAAAGGGACAGACAGGCTTTTACTTTGAAGGGACAGACAGATAGACTCTTATTGTGAAGGAACAGGCAGACATATATACTCTTATTGTGAAGGAACATGCAGACAGATAGACTCTTATTGTGAAGGAGCAGCTGACCTGTGTATTTGAGTGGGAGAGTTTCAGCTGAGAGAGAAATCAGAACCTTCAGGAGGAGATCAGCAGGGATGGAACCAGACCTACACACACACACACACACACACACACACACACACAGAGACAAACACACACACACACACCCACACGGACACATAGACACACACACACACACACACACACGGACACATAGACAGACACACACACACACACACACACACACACACACACAGAGATACAGACGAACACACACACACACCCACATAGACACACACACACACACACACAGACACACACACACACACACCCACATAGACACACACACACACACACACACACACACACAGAGACAAACACACACACACACACCCATACGGACACATAGACACACACACACACACACAGAGACACAGACACACACACCCACACAGACACATAGACACACACACACACACAGAGACACAGACACACACACATACACAGAAACAGACACACACACACACACACACACAGAGAGAGACACACACACAGAGAAAGATAATATTATTTTATTAATAATAATAATAATAATAATAATAATAATTTTAATAATAGATGAACTGACCGGTCGTAGAGCGTAAACATCAGAAGACACGCCTCCTCCGCCGCCTCCTCCGTCACATGACCTTCTACTTCCTGTGACACGCTCAGGAACATCCTGTTCAGAGTCTGCCTCACTTCCTGTCTGTCCAGACTCACTTCCTGTTGCGGAAGGAAGGCTGCCATGATGTGGCGAACACACACCACCTCCACTGGACACACACACGCACACAAATCATAAAAATATTACTAAATAAATAAATAAATAAATAATAATAATAATAATAATAATAATAATAACAAATGATCTCACGGTGACATCGTCTCTGCAGAGAGAGAAGCTTCAAAGAGACTCTGGAGACACAACGACGTCTTTCTGGAGGACACACACACACACACACAGACAGACACACACACACACAGACACACACACACAGAGACACACACACATAGTAATTTACTGCTTCTCTCTCTCATTATACATTATAGATACAGTTTGTATGTATATATATACATATACACACACATATATACATACACATATAGAAGTTCAAATGAATTGACAACAATATAAAAAGACAAAAACCTAAAATAAATGTGTCAACAACGTCTAAAAAAGGGGAAAAACTTCAAAAGAATTGTTGATGATTAAAGATTAAAATGATGAACTATTAATTAGATTAATAAAAACCAGGTGTGCTTACCTGAGTCCATGAGTCTGAAAACACAACGTCACATCATCACATCAAACATATTCACTATACTCTCACACACACACACACACACACACACACATAATATACAGTATGTAGTAAATATAGTATATGTAGTATGTAGTATATAGTATGTAGTATATATGGTATTTGGGAGTAAAGTGAGAACATGAACTCACCGTCTCTGTCAGAGAAACAAACTGCAGCTTCTCAATTATGAATGAAGGATTCAGCTTTCATCTGGGGACCAATCAACAGCCAGCAGAGAGATGACATCATCACTCACACCTGTCAGAGACACACACACACATACACAAACACACACCTGTCAGACAGACACACACACACAAAAACCTGTCAGAAACACACAGACACTGATTATTGACATGGAGTCTGGTGGAGATATGCTGCTCTATACACACTAAAAGTAGTGATTATTTACATGGAGTCTGG
>NW_023269050.1:7710-9105 GCF_013103735.1 Etheostoma cragini
CTCCCCCGGTCTCTCTGCCTTCCCCCAGAGATTAATAAGTGACCTGTTTTCAGGTTTCCAGTTTCACCTTCAAGTGCTGCAACTCTGACCTGTGTAACTCCGCCCCCTCGTCTGCAGCGAGCTCTGTGATTGGTCTACTGGCCGCGGCCGGCGTGATGTGGTGGTGCGTCCACTGATCTGCCGCCACCCGGCGTCTGAACCACGCAACATCAACAACAACAGCAATACAACACCAACACAACAACTACAACACCGACACAAGAACAACACAACACCAACACAACACCAACACAACAACAACCCAACAACAGCATAGCAACAACAAGAACAACACAACAGCATAACAACACAACAACCCAACAACAGCATAACAACAAGAACAACACAACAACACAACATCACAACACCAACACAACAGCATAACAACACAACACCAACACAACACCAAGCCAACAACAGCATAGCAACAACAAGAACAACAGAACAACACAACAGCATAACAACACAACAACAACCCAACAACAGCATAACAACAAGAACAACACAACAACACAACATCACAACACCAACACAACAGCATAACAACACAACACCAACACAACAACAGCATAACAACAACACCGACACAAGAACAACACAACAACAGCTTAACAACAACACCAACACAACAACATCATAACAACAACAACAACAACAGCATAACAACAACACCGACACAAGAACACTACAACAGCATAACAACACAACACCAACACAACAACAGCATAAAAACAACAACAACAACACAACAACAGCATAACACCAACACAACAACAGCATAACAACAACAACAGCATAACAACACAGACACAAGAACACTACAACAGCATAACAACACAACACCAACACAACAACAGCATAAAAACAACAACAACACAACAACAGCATAACAACAAAAACACAACAGCATAACAACAACACCGACACAAGAAAAACACAACAACACAACATCAGCACAACAACAGCATAACAACAACAACAACAACAGCATAACAACAACACCGACACAAGAACACAACAACAGCATAACAACACAACACCAACACAACAACAGCATAAAAACAACAACAACAACACAACAGCATAACAACAAAAACACAACAGCATAACAACAACACCGACACAAGAAAAACACAACAACACAACATCAGCACAACAACAGCATAACAACACAACACCAGCATAACAACAACAACACCGACACAAGAACAACACAACAACAGCATAGCAACACAACATCAACACAACATCAGCAGCTTGACTAACAGCATCAGAATCGACAGAGAGACAGACAGAGAGACAGACAGAGAGACAGACAGAGAGACAGGCAGGCAGGCAGGCAGACAGAGAGACAGA
>NW_023269050.1:9205-13206 GCF_013103735.1 Etheostoma cragini
GGGTCAGTCTGGATCTGACCAACGCCATTCGGACAGTCTGGATCTGGCCAACGCCAATGGGTCAGTCTGGATCTGACCAACGCCGATGGGTCAGCGGAGATCTTTTCTGACGGTTTCCCAAAACTTTTTTGGCACTTTTGATGCTTTTTCGACAAGTAAAGAATAAACAAATGACAAATAAAGATGAAAAAGTATTGTATTAAGTTATTTGACTAACCTGCAGATGGCGCCCTTGCCTTCGATGACGTCACACTTCCCGTCGTTGTGGCAGAAGTCCGGCTGCACGTCGCAGACGCTCTGACACGGCAGCCCGTCCACGCTCACGTAGCCCGCCGCACACACACACTCGGCCTCGCCGGACCAGCGGTTCACCACACAGCTGGAGAACGAGTTACACATCTGGAACTTACACGGGTCGGCACGCTCACCTGGACACCAAACACAGAGACAGGAAGTTAATCAGAGACCAGTTACATCAGACTCCATGTAAATAATCACAACTTTTAGCGTGTATAGAGCAGCATATCTCCACCAGACTCCATGTAAATAATCACTACTTTTAGCGTGTATAGAGCAGCATATCTCCACCAGACTCCATGTAAATAATCACTACTTTTAGTGTGTATAGAGCAGCATATCTCCACCAGACTCCATGTAAATAATCACTACTTTTAGCGTGTATAGAGCAGCATATCTCCACCAGACTCCATGTAAATAATCCCTACTTTTAGTGTGTATAGAGTGTCTCTGTAGGAATCCATCCCATAATGTTGTCAGGTGACACAACAAGTTATTAGCTTCAGACAGTGTTTCAATAGGTCAATCCTGCTGTCAGGACTCTGACCTCACACCTGTGTTTGTGTGTGTATGTGTGTTGACCTTTATCAGAGCTGCAGATTAATGGCCTGTGATTGGCTCAGACAGATTACCAAGAGCTGCAGCTCAGCAGAGGAGGAAGTGACAGTAAATGTTACCTTCACACACATATATACACACACACACACACACACACACACACACACACCTGACTGGACGTCCAGCGAGTACTTGTCGATGCTGATGTTCATGGTGCGGTGCGCGGCGTTGGCGATGTCCTCCAGGACCAGGAACACGTCAGCGGTGACACCGCGGGGGGGGCGTCGGCCGAACCGGACCCGGCTGTTCACCACCACGCTGCCGTTCCTGAAGTTCAGGATCTCCAGGTCCTGGAAGCTGTTCAAGTGGGACTCCAGGTAGGGGACCAGCTGTAATGTAATGTAATGTAACATAATATAATATAATATAATATAATATAATATAAATAGATTATAAATATATATAATATATTATATCTCACCAGCTGCTGGAAACGGAGCTCCAGGGCTTTGTACTCCGGCGAGCTTTTGTTGAACAGATCGGCGGAGAACGCCATGTTGGTGACGCGGAGGCTGAAGAACACCGTGAGGGCCCGGCCAGGCCGGGTCAGCACCACGTCCGGGTCCGGGTCCGAGCCCTGTGCGCCGCTGGACCAACCGTCACCGGAGGCTTCCTGCAGCAAGGAACCCGTCAGTTGGTGTGTTTTGGCATCGGATTCGGTTCCGGATGTTGCTCCTGATTCGGTTCCTGATGTGGTTCTTGATTCGGTTCCGGATGTGGTTTCTGATTTGGTACCTGATGTGGTTCCGTCCGGCACCGTCCGGTTAGGGCCAACCGCCGGCGGCGTGGCGCGAGGAGCACCTGAAACCAGCACGCTTGGTGGAATTTCTTCCAAGTCGTCTTCGTCCTCCAGCACCGAGTCCGAGACTCTGGTAAACGGCGAGTCCTTCTCCGGAGAGAGAGCGATGGGGGATGGAGCCGTTGCCGTGGTAACAACCAGGACTTCATCCTGAACCAGATCTTTGTCTTCCTTTTGGACAGCAACAGACGTTAGTGCGTGATCGGAGACAACGATGGGCCGCTCCTCTAAAACCTCAACTTCAATGTGTTCCTCGGCTACTGGGAGCTCTACTGGGACCTCTTCAGGTACTGGGACCTCTACAGGTACTGGGACCTCTTCAGGTACTGGGACCTCTACAGGTACTGGGACCTCTTTAGGTTCTGGGACCGCTTGAGGTACTGGTACTTCTTCAGGTACTGGGACCGCTTCAGGTACTGGAAGATCTTCAGGTACTGGGACCTCTTCAAGTACTTGGACTTCTTCAGGTGCTGGAAGATCTTTAGGTACTGGGACCTCTTCAGGTTCTGGGAGATCTTCAGGTACTGGGAGATCTTCATGTACTGGGACCTCTTTAGGTTCTGGGACCTCTTCAGGTTCTGGGACCTCTTCAGGTCCTGGGAGATCTTTGGGTCCTGGGAGATCTTCGGGTTCTGGGAGATCTTCAAAGACACCGGAAGCCTCGACTGTTTCCAGAGAAAGTTCCACAGTCAGGGTTCCTTTCGGTGAAAAAACGGGGGCTTCAGTTGTGGTTGAGTGCCGAGGGTTTGTGACGTGCGGCGTGACCAGAACCTGGTCCGAGAAAGGTTCTACAACGCCTCCGTGCAGCACCGAATCTTCAGAAGAAGCAGGAAATGTAGTGAACTCAACTTCATCGTTTGACTCGACGCCAGCGGACTCAGAGTCCGATTCCTCATCCTCCGTCACCTCCAGATCAGGCGGCGGCAGCGCCTCCGGACACGGCTGCAAAATCACAAGCAGAGTATGAGGACTACTAGCCAGTCAGGAGCAGAGTGTGAGGCCCCTGACAGTACCTAGGTAAGGACTACTAGCCACTCAGAAGCAGAGTATGAGAGCCTTGACTGTACCTAGGTAAGGACTACTAGCCAGTCAGGAGCGTACCTCGAGGCCGAGAGTCTCAGAAGGTTCCCCCGCCGGCCGTGACCACGTGTCCGTTTCCTGTCCATCTCCAGAGAAACCAGAACCAGATCCTTCGTCCACCGGCGCCAAGGGGGAGAGGGCGGGGGCGGAGGAAACGCCCTGACCGGGGGCGCTGTTTCCGGCCGCCGGGGCGTTACTGAGAAGGAACCCTTCATCTTCAAGACCCACACCACCTGGAACCAGAAGGCCACTGTTAGTTACATGGAGTCTGGTGGAGATATGCTGCTCTAAACATGCTAAAAGTAGTGATTATTTACATGGAGTCTGGTGGAGATATGCTGCTCTATATACGCTAAAAGTGTGTGTGTGTTTATCTGATGAGCAGGTGGCACCTTGTACGGCAGCCTCGGCCACAGTGTATGAATGTGTGTGATGGTGAATGTTTCCTGTATGATGTACAAGCGCTTTGAGTAGTCGTTAAGACTAGAAAAGCGCTATATAAAAAAAAATGCAGCACATTTAAAAGTAGTGATTATTTTCATGGAGTCTGGTGGTGTATGATTAGATTAGATTAGATTAGATTAGATTAGATTAGATTATACTTTATTCATCCCACGACAGGGAAATGTTGTCGTTACAGTAGCAGCATTTTTCATTAACAGCAAAAAACAATAACACACAAACAAGTAATCACGAAAGAAATACAAGGCAAGAAATACAAGGCAAGAAATACAGGCAATAAATAGACAGTGAAAATATGGTAGACTGAGTAAGTAAAATGCCGTCAAACAAAAAGAATTTTAAAGTGCGGTTGCCATGATAAGAGAAACAATATTGCAGTGTAAGTGACGTTAAAAATTAAGTTGAATGTGTAATTAGAGCAAAGAAGCAAGAGTCGGTAGCATAATTTAAATTATATTAACCTGAGACCATAAATATTGAAAAGTAAGTACTTGTAATAAAATAATATAAATACCAATATTAAAGATAAACAGAAAATAAACAGAAAATGTGTGATGTAGATGGGAGAAAAACAGGAACAGAAACTACAACATTATCAGGTAGTGCAGGTGTTGTAGAGTCTGACAGCGGCTGGGATGAAGGACCTGCTGTACCTCTCCTTCTTACACCGTGGGGGTATCAGTCTGCTGCTGAAGGAGCTGCTCAGGGACCCCACAGTGTCATGTAGGGGGGGGGTATCAGTCTG